>NC_043013.1:26233159-26317922 GCF_006345805.1 Octopus sinensis
AGTGAGTGCCACTTACACATACATGCAAAAATTCATACAACACGCACACCTTCACTTACTCTCGCTTTCTTCCTTTCTTTCTCTCGCTCTCTCTCTCTCACACACACACACGTCCATTTCATATACACGTACGTCTTAGACTTTCTCTTCTCACTTCAAAGCAAATGTCACCTTTTAAATATATCCGTTTTTTCAATTTCTACTCTCTTCAAAGCATACAGAAATTAAGACAATTTTACGGAAATTAACGAACAATCATATGTCAAGTTAACAACTTTGCTCCTTCAAACGAAAGACTGCATAAAATAACTTCTTTTGACACATTCTAGGTAAAACTTCTGTGCGAATTATGTTATTTCTTGCTATGTGCACGTGCAAATTTACAGCTCAAATCCAATTGAAATTATCTTTTTCTATTGTGTAGTTTGTGTTTACGATGAACATATTTAAAAACCTGATCTTCGATATAAACTTAAAAGGAAGTTTTCCCAGAAATCCTGTCCTTTATCTCTTCTTTCTAGCATGTCCAAGGTGATATTTCCATCAACTCCCCTTATTATTTTAATTGCTAAATTTCTTCCTATGTTTGCGATATAGGAGATTACGATTTCACCCACAAAATAAGTTCTCAATATTTAAATTTTCTCCCTCTCCACACCAAATTAATTTTTTGCTTCTTTCAAATTTTTATGCTTGGTAATACATGGTGAAAAAACAGAGAGTACGGATTTAAAAGGATTTTATTCATCACCTCACCACTTTCAAAAAGCTACACACTCCCAAAGTTTCACTTTTAGCTTTTTGGAAAATGGGGAAGTTTCTTCGGAAATAATGTTTCTTACCTGTTGTTTCTAACATGTAGGGTTTTCTGGTGATTGTCTGGTATTTTTTAAGTTTACTATTTCAGTAGAATTCTATGCATGCGGTAAACATCAGCCAAAAGTGAAAGATTGGGAGATTTTAGCTTTTTAAAAGCTGATAGGTGTTGGGTGGGCGAGGTGGAGGAAGATTTGAAGATTTTTTGCTTTTTGAAAGTTGGTAGGTGATAGATGGGCAAGGTGGAGAAAGAGGCATTGAGTGTTTCTTTAAGAAAAATTAAACTATGAAATATATATATATATATAGTAATAAAATACAGTGTACATTTAAACACATAAATACTGTATAAGTATTTATACATCCTAATTTTTTCAAAATCTACTGCGCAGCCACAGCTCTTCGCCAGCAATAAAAAAATGCCAACTTTTAAAAACAGAAAATTATCCAAAAACTTACAATACTTAATCATATCAAAGGGAAATGGAAATTAATTAAAATTTTCATTTCCAGTGGCCTAACATGTAAAAATTTAGTCCAAAGACTATGTATTAGTCATAAAATACAGTGTACATTTAAACACATGAGGAATCCACTCGTGGGATTCAACACACTAGAAAGAACAGCTAGGTTCCATAACCACAAAATTCGACAGGAACAAAATGAAAAAATAAAAACATTTTACCATCTAGTTTCCTGGACCAATTGGTTTCTGATTTTAGTTTAGTAAGTAAAATAACATATACTCGCTAGGTGAAATCGTCCTCAGCAGGAACACCTTGGGTTAAATATATAAACACGGAGCGATCAAGCTATGCGCCTCTTGTTTATACATCTTATGTTTTTCAAAATCTACTGCGCAGCCGCAGCCCTTTTAATTAATTTCCATTTCTCTTTGATATGATTAAGTATTTTAAGCTTTTGGATAATTTTCAGTTTTTAAAAGTTGGCATTTTTTTATTGCCGGTGAAGGGCTGCGGCTGCGCAGTAGATTTTGAAAATTTGATCTGTAGATACCGACGCTATCAGGGCGTGTATAAGTCTTGAAAATATTACAAAAATTGATTCCAGGTGAGAATGCGATCGATAAAGCCGTGGGAACGTGCATTTGTACGTGCAATTACATCAGCTGTTGTGGTCGATACGACGCATATGCGAGAAAAATGCACGTGCAGTTTGTGCAAAAAAAGCCTGCTGACTTGAAATAATGCCACAAAATGCAGTATATTTAAGAGACCAAAAAAGTAAGATGCAAAAGAGATATTTTCTTCAAACTTGGCATGAAGGAAGGAAAGACTATTTGGTTTGCCTAAACTTCGTTTAACAAAGCCAAAAATTTTATTGAAATAATGGCATGCTTAATTATTTCTTAATGAAAAGAAAACACTCATTGCTTTTTATTCAGCAGATATGATTCAGCACCCTCCATTGGATGGTGGGGGGCGTTTTGCTCGTATATATATATATATGATAGACTTTCAGTTTATGTATATCAAATCCTCTCAAAGGCTTGAGTCAGATAGGAGCTATAGTAGAAGACACTTGCACAAGGTGCTATGCAGTGAGATTGAACACAAAACCATGTGAGTAAGAAGCAATCTTCTTACCACACAGCCATGCCTGTGCCTGTATATATCATATACAGATAATATTACATATTAGCATCTTAAAGTATCATTTAATAATACTTATTTTAAAATAAATCCACCACCACCGGACATTTCCATCTGCTATTGATATTCTTTTCTGCTTTCTGGCATTATATGTCTAAAGAAGATGCTTTCTCAAGATAAGTACCATAGTTGTAAGGGCTTTGTACAGTATATCCACATTAAGTAAGATAGATAGAATGTTATTTTGAACTAATACTGCTCCCATTGCTAATAGCAATTGTGTGTATGTGTGTGTGCACACATTAAATGATGATTATATATATATATATATATATATATATATATATATATATAATTGAAAAGGTTATCTATTCACACATGACAGATGCCCAAGCACAAACCTTGAAATACGTATAATACTACTACTGGATGGTACAGGGTAAATCTGAAGGTGGACGAGCTTTATACTGTACTCTACTATGTTCTTAACAGAATATACCATAACTACATATATACATATATATGTATATTCATCACTTCCAGGGAATCAAGAAAGATTTACACACACACACATATAGTTGGAATTTACAGAAAAGCAAAAGATAAAGACAGCTGTATAAACAACAAGAAGGTGTATTAGTTTGGTGCTCAGGAAGGTGAGAAAGTCTTTTATGTTTCAAGCCTATGCTCTTCAATAGAAAGGAACATGAGGAAATAAAGAGAGAGAGAATAAAAAAAACTTGTGGATTTAACTGTTAATATTAAAGAATATAGTTGTGTAAAGCCAGAACAATGTGAGAAGCTACAAAGTAAACTACAAAAGAAAAAGAAAATGGAACAAAGTTGCAGTTTTACTTTGTGTTTCTATATTTCGGGGTGAAACACTTCGGGGCATTCAGAAAAGCAGTAGATGGAAAAGGGTGTTTGCCAGATGTGCTTGTGTGGAGAAGGGGCAGGGGAGGAAGGAGGGAAGTGACATGCATGGACTGGTGTTGCTATAGCAACCAGTCTGCTTCGTTAATGGCTGCTCTCAGTTTGTTTATAAGGAGGGCTTCCATAATTCTGAGATTGCCCCTGTTGCACTGAGTTGCCTAGATGGAAATTTTGAAATTCTGGGTTTTGCATTATTGAAGTGTCTGTCTGCATATACACATCCTTTCTTTAGATGTGGCTGGTCTATGGAGTTACCCAGGGTTTCACATCCATAAAGCACTAAGCTCCACAGCATCTTTTCATAGGATATGAAGCAACGCTGTAAAGCTAAGCATAACTATATTCATCTAATTACTCTACTGCTCTATAACTTAGAGTGTGCTTCTCTTTCAGACTTACAATTTACTGATGATATGTATATATATGTGTGTGTGTGTGTGTGTGTGTGTGTGTGTGTGTGTGTGTGTGTGTGTGTGTGTGTGTGTGTGTGTGTGTCATTGTTTTTGATAACTGTTTCACTTTTTTAACTATTGAGTTGCACCAAAACACTAATAGTTAATGACTTCATTTCCTCCTAATCATTCAATTCAACTATTTATTCACACTCCTCTTAGTGCTTATTCAGCCCTAAAATTACTTTGTACTGTTTTGTTTAGCACTTATGTTGCCCATTCCTCTAATTTACTATCCTTACCACTTCTGTCGTGTTATTTTACACAATTTCCAGACACTTAGCTGTTATTTTTAGCGGTTCATTTTCAGTTTTAGACAATGGAATGGAATGGTGAGGGATGTGTGGATCAATTTTGGAGTTCTTCATAGAAAATTTTTTTCCATATTCTTAATCTCTGTATTTTTCCACATGGATTGAAAACAAATTTGAAAAAAGTTAAAAATTAAAAATTTGGGTGGTGTGGAGAATTTAAAATTCTAAAAACATGGCTTTTGCATATTCAAAATCTGTCATCAAAAACATAGGAATCTGCTAAAAAAAAAAAGAAAATTTGGAAGGATCGTATAGCAGGGAGGGCTCTCCCCTAGAAACTTCCCTGATTAATGAAAAACCATCACGACAAATTTGGTACAGATTGATCCAGCGGTTTCGATGGAGGAAACACATACACACATACACACATACACACACATACAATGAATTTTATAGGTATAGATATATATATTTCTTCACCATCTTGCTTCAGTGTCTAGTTTGGCAGGTTGTTTGATGGTTAGATGTCCTTTGTAATGCCAACCATGTTACTGCATATACTGGCTGTATTCCTGTACTACCAGCACTAGTTAGGCTGCAACTTGCAAAACAATGAACCTAAGAGAGGTTGGTTTATGTTAGGATATGAGGAGTTAAATGCTGAGAGAAAGAGCCACAGCAGAAAATACTCCTTGCAGTAGACAAACTACATGTCTGCTTACTTTATAAGAGAAGGTGGGGAGGTGGAAAGAGATGAAAATAGTGGTGATGTGGTGTTTAAGCAGACACCCAAGATGAATAGAAGAGAACAGGAATATACGAACAAGGACTGTGGGTGGGAGAGGATTTCAAGGGTGCATGGGAGAATTACAGTTGAGGAATCACTGATGGGATGTAGGTGACAACTGTGAAGACTGGGCACAGCTGAAGGATAGATGTAGCAAATGAGGGATAAGGGGGGGGGATGCCAATTGCTGTATGTGTCAGGGAAGGTAGGCAAAGAAAGGGAAGACTGGACAATGTGTAAGGATGTGTGTGTGTGTGTGTGCGCATTGTATGTGTGTGTGTTTGTGTATGGGTTTGTGTGCAATCAGGTAAGCAAAAAAAATAAACAGACAAATAGATGGATTGATATATTTATTAAATTTTTATTACATTAAAGTTAATTAGAATAATAAACATAAAGTTAGATTTCTGAAAATATTTACAATTTCAGAAGAATAAAAGTGAAAAAGATTTCTGAATATCATTACTATTTTAGAACCTGTAAAAGTAAAATAACATATCCGACTATTTTTAATATTTTAGAAGAATAAAGGTAAAAAACTTTCTGAATATTAAATGTAGTAAATGTTAATTATATAGTTATATGATTATATATCGTGGATATAGTAGAGAGAATTCTCATTAAGTTGGTTAGGCTCCATCACTAATTCCAAAGTGTTATCTCTATGTCTTTTACTTCAGGTTCTTGTATTTCCCTGACTGTTAGTAAATTATGTTAATATATTACATTAAAATATTAGATTAGAAATAGGATTAAAATATTTGGCATATACCTTGCTTTTTTACTTTAGAATCTATTTCTGTGTTGCTATGTTTTATTAATATTAGTAACTAATTGATGTGTTAAGTGCAATAAATGGTAATTTTATAGTTATATGGTTATATAGAGGTGATATAGTGGACAGGATTCTCCAGAAGTTGGTAAGTACATGTTTTGTTAGATTCAGGAAAGTCTTCTCCAAGAGCTATTTCGTTAGAGATGTGTTTGCTCCAGCATTCTATTTAACAATGCAGTAATTGTATCAAGTTTTTTCTTTACATTTTCCATCCGAACACGCAGCCCCTCCTCAATCTGCAACAAATAAGTGAGATTTTCCTAAAAATGGCAAGTCATATTGGGTAATGAAGTTCTAGATATACTATGTCAGACTAAAAAATGGGATAGTCATGACTGGATTCTTCTGATCATGGATTATAAATCATAGATTGTAATCTTCTGTTTGATCAGAACTGAAAAGAACTAAACAACAAAATATATTATTATACAATCTTTTCCCTGTACATCCTACATTCAAATCATGCCATGGTTAATTTTTGCCTTTGATCACTTTGTGGTTAATTAATCAATAGCAGTAATATGCTAAGATTAGAATTTATAATGAAAATAACTCCTTATTTAGTTAAGTCTATAAGCATATATTATCTCCTTTCAACTATTGCAGTATCTTGTGCTGGAACTGTACAAGACATGCTGTCTTAGTAAATGGATTATCTTATCAAGCAGTCATTTAAAAAATAGATTGTTGGTTGTTTTATTTATTTTATTCTATTTATTTATTTATTTTTGCTCAGATTCTATCTCCTAAAGAAATTTAAATTAACAAATAACAAACAGAAGGAACAAAAGGCTTCAACAATTGCTATTTCATTACAGACTAATATGTCCTTCATGAGAATATTGCTTGTATATACGATAGTGCAGCAAACATACATATCAGCATTCCAGCTGCATACAGGAAACTCATATACCCTTAATTCACTCACCATTAACGTAATTATTTGCTAATTAGTGAGGTGTATCTTCTGTTTGTTTTCAACAGTGTCACACCATTAATTAAAGCTCTTCTGGGACCAATATGTCTTGACAACTAATCAGTATTAGAAAGGGAAATAACTCAAATGGGACCATGGTCTGAATTTAGGTTATTCTGGTTGGTGGAAAGACATATTTTACGATGAAAGAAAAGAGTTAGGAGGAATTTTGGCCAGTATAATCTAAAGAATTACAAAGTATGTACTAAGAAAAATAACTCAAGTAAACCAGTATCATGAGAAGACCATGTTTTACTAATGACATCTGAAGTTGTTATACAGGTTCATCTTCCAAACTTTGTTCTAAAATTTGAATTTGTTTGTTTCTTTTCCTCTTAAAACTAGTGAAGATGTGTTGCTTGTGCCTAAGAAACAATGGTACAACCCCTTCACAATAAAGCTGACCTTAGTCCCTATAACCACTGTATTTCTAATTATTTCTTCTCTTCATCACTTAACAGACCAATCTTATGAATCTATGTCTATAAGAAATTCTAATATTCTCTAAATATTATTCATTCAGTCAATAATTTCATTTTGAATTTGGAGAAATATATAATTTTAAAAAGAAAATATTTTACTAAATAATGACTGAATAAAATTTTACAGAAATTTTCCTATTAAAACTGATAATAGATTAAAAACAATAAACAACAAACCTTTTCTTCAACATTATGTTGTAATTCTTCAACCTTCAATGCTAATTGGTCAATTCTGGAAGGAAAAAGTACAACATTAAAAGTCTTCATTAAAAGCTATGGGTGCAATTTTTTATGAAAACCTTTAAATGAGTCAAGAACTTAAAATAGTTTGGAACATTGATAACTTCTTTTTTTTTTTTTGTTATTTAACCCCAGGTCAGCCCTGATTGAGGAATTGTAGAGAAATGGCTCACAATAAATCAGTTTTGTACTGAATATATTTAATGATGGAATGATGCTATTATTATATATGCATTACATATCAGTCACTGTTTTCAACTGATGATTTCACTCAAGAAAACTTTTTGTGTCACAAAATTAAAAACCAATATGACGTTATAAGCAAAATTAAAATCCTTCCTATTAAATTAATTGACATTTTCCTTTTATTATTTGTCTGTATAAATAATTATACTTCTAGATCAGACAAAATATTCACAATAGAAGTATAGTGTCAATTTCTTAACACCGATAGAGTTATTTGAGGAAAAGAGTAAGGATGCAAGTGTTTGAGTAAATAGGGTATAGAACTAATGGTTAAGTGTTTGTAGTTTGTCACTGGTGTTGCATAAGTTCAAGGTTAAAACACTTAACTGGTCTTTCCTCTTAACAGTAGATACAACTCAGTGTTCTAATCAACAAGGTAAAGTATTGTGTTAATTTGGAGTGTTGAACTGGAGAGGCTTTCTATGGGTTTCAGACTCTTTTTAAACAACTCTATCACCAAAGGTTCAACATTATTAAATGAATTCTTGAAGATAGCAACAGGGCTATTCAAACAAGATAAATAGATAAATTTTCATACCATTATTGGGATCAAGATGTCAGTTATTATCTCATGACCTGTTATAAAGTTGAATCAAGTTAAATTTTATAAGATGATAAATGGCTTTATCAGGCCATTGCCATAAACTCAGAAACCTTTGTGTAGTAAATGTGCTTGGTGATCCTCTCCTAGCTTTTGATTAAAAATTATTGACATGAAGCTTGTTATTTTTAAGGAAAGGAATAAAATATGTGTGATTTTTATGCTTCAATTTCAAGGGTTATAGTGGTATGAAGAAAGTGAAATGATTGCAATTCAATATTGTGTCATAGACTTGAAAAGATAATTTAACAAAACTCTTCAATCAAAGATAATATAACTATTAAACACCACATCTTCATTTACCTGGAATACCAAATATTTAAAATAATGTCTATTTCCAAAGACATTTTCTATTCATTCAATCTCATATAACCAATGACAAGTATCCATCTCCCTAGAAGCTGTTTGCTGATCCTAGAAGCTTTTACTAATTTTCGACTTTAGATTCTGATTTTAAATTTTGCTGCAATTAGCATTGCCCTTTATCCTCCATGATGTAAATAAAATGTGCATTAGAAGAAAGATTGGCTCAGATTGGTGTACCCAACTGAATCATACAAAACTGGCACTAAGTTTATTCCAAAATTTCTATTAAATAGACAACAAAATGGCCAAATTATTAAAACATCAGAGAAAATGCCTTGTGGTATTTGTCCTGGCTCTTTACCTTCTGAGTTCAAATCCCACCAAGGTCATCTTTGCCTTTCAACATATCAGGGTCAATAAGATTAAGTACCAGTCTTATACAGGGATCAGTGGTAATGACTAATCCCCTCCCCTCTAAATTTCTAACCTTCTGAATAAATTAGAAATTTTAATTTAAAGTGGAGAAATGGCTGAGATAGTAATATACCAAAACACATTGTTTATATTGTTTTATGCCAAACCTACTTTTCTTATTTCTAGATTTAATAAAATGAATATCACAAATGAAATAGTATCAATTCATACATTCTTACTCCAGACTTGTAATTTTTCTTTTATTCCAAGTTTGAATTTCATTGGAATCAACTTTATCCTTTTCTAATCAGGACTAATAAGATGCATGTAATATTCTAGAGTATATTCAGTCAACTACTTACAAGAATTCACTCTTACAAGAATTGGTTCTTTTGTCAAAGCAAAAAATTGTTCTACTGGTGAGAAAAAGATGAGCTTACCTATTGGATGACGAAATCACTTTCTCATACAAGCTATCACTGACAGATATATCTTTCTTTGATATGTAAGAGTCGACCATCTGATCTTCCCAGAGAATTAAATGTTTGCTTCTATTAACGTCAAATTGTTTACCTGTAGAAGAAAGGTCAAGTTGAAGTTACTTATATGAACAATTGTACGTAAGTTGTATTCGCTATAGAGTACATTGATAACACATAGTTAAAATGTTAGTGGTTACAGAGTGTAGATGAACACAGATAAAGTTCTCGAGGAAATTGTAGAGTGTAGGGATAATATATAGATAAAACTTGTAATGGTAACATATAGAATGTTGCAGCTACACAGAAGATAATGTTTTAATGAATATATGTAACATCCAGATAAAGTGGTAGTAGTTATGTAATGTGGCGATAACATATAGATAATTCTGCTGTGGTTACAGAGTGTCAGGGTAAAATCTTATCATTATCAAAAGATGTGATTTTAACACACATCTACAGAGATAAAGATGTAGTTCCTATGGAGTGTATGATATTTGCCTGGAAGGAAAATTGTTATCGTGGTTGTGGTGTGTAGCAATAATGTATTGATAATGCAACAGTTAAGAAGTGAAGTTACAACACTGAAATGCAGTCATTGAGTCTTATATGTACAATGGTAAGATATGGTCATAGAGTATAGTAGTGATCCATTGTAGGTAGTAAACACATAGATAAGAGGCCAGTGACTATGTTATATATAATAGAATTAAGAGAAAAGGGTTCACTTGCTACAAAGTGTAATGGTAATGCATTAATAAATTAAAAGATAAAGTTGTGGTAACAATGGATTATAATGATAAAGTATAATGTTAGAGTAACTACAGTATATAGTAAGAAAACCTTGATAATTTTGTAGGCTTGAAGCAATAGCCTACTGGTAACAGTGTAGGGACTATGGAATGTATTAGTAATACACAGATAATATTGTACTGGTTTAAGTATGTACTGCAAACACAAATATAAAAATGTAATAGCTACAGAATGTAGTGGTAACACATAGTTGATATTGCAGTGTTCATAGAAAGGAGTAGAAACACAGAGATTTGTAGCAACAGTGGAAACAGATAAATTGATAGGTACAATGTAGTGTCAACAGGAGAAGAACAAAACTATGTAGTGGCTACAGATTGTAGTATTACTTGCATGATTTAATTGAATAGAAAATAATTTAATGGTTAAATTGTAGTGACAATATAGTTTAGTGTGGCTTCAGTGGTTATAGTATTAGGTAGCTCTGTGGTTAAGATGCAGTGTTAGACTAGGTTAGAATCTTACTTTTCTGTCATTGGTTAGTTGTTAATTAGCTCAAAGTCAATTTTTATTGAGCAGAAGTGTGGTTAAAGACATTCATTCCATCCATGACCAGCTTATTCTGTCAAAGGTTATCTAGAACTACATTTCTTAATGCATTTCTTTTGCTTTTTAAGACAGTGGAGTGTGATCCAAGTGCTGTTGCTATATTTAACAAATCAAGTGACCCTATAAATGATCACTCATTATGGCACATAGCTCTGTCTTTTGTGACTCAAGAACAAACAGTAATTTAGTTGAGTATGTTAGTGACGAAAAGTGTATCTAACAGTGACTGCTGTAAAAACCCATGTAATTTATGCACTTTTTTGTTTTTTTGCACGAAATGTAAAAAAAATTTATTATAAACAAGATTATCCACCATCTTTCCAACAACCTTGGGCACTTTTTTGAATTCCATATCTCTAACACTCATGCACATGCTTATAAAATCAAAAAACAACACAGCACCCATGACTTTCAGAAACATTTTTCATGCTCAGAATTGCTGAAGCATGGAATAAACTACCTGCATCAGTTGGTAACTGTCGAGACACTACATCATTTTTTTTTTTTAGTTGTAGTTCACCTAAGCACTGTATACAACAATTTCCTTCATTATATCATATATGCATGCTCACAATTTGTAAAATAATACTTCGGTTATTTTCCGTTACATGGAGACACACAAACACAGTCTCATACAGGTATGTGCATATATGCACACACACAGTCTCATACAGTTACATACACATACAAACACACACGACCTCATACAGTTATGTGTACACACACAAATATACTCAGTTTCATACATTTAAATGCATGCAAGCACACACACACACACACACACACACAATCAGCATCATGTTTTTCATTTATTTATTTTTATTATTAGAATACTAACGTCAAGGGAGGGGGAGGGTATACCAAGTGGCTAAAGTAGACTCCCATTGTCAGTCTCATAAGTGAGGAGAAGGAGGGTATACCAAACGAGTAAAATGGACTGATTCGTGTCAGTCCTGCAAAATCAATTTTATTTATATAGAAGACAACACAAACACTTTATAATTTAATAGCTTTCAACGTGATACCTATTAAACAGAAATTATTTTTATTTAATGAAAATTTAATAAAATCTAATCATAAGTAAGTGAAATTATGCTAAATACAACTAAATTGAAAAACTTTCCCCTGGCCATATTGGCAATTCTGAAAATTTTGGGGAGCAAATTTTATGAAGAGAAGCTCTTTCTAACAATTTTTATCCTGAAAACCACCTGTGTAAATCACATAGGTGCACGGTTTACATGGGTTTTTACAGTAATACTATGTAGGTGTACAAATCTGAAAAATCTTATCTCATCATGATAACAGAGTTAAAAGATACAGAAAAGATACTTACTAAATACAGAGCGTTTTTGATATGCATTTCTTGTTTTCTTATGTAGATAGTGACAAAATTGGTAAATGTTACTGAGCAGTATAAAAGGTGGAGGCAAAGGGGGACGTACAGAAAACTCATAGATAAGCTCATATCTTTGGAAGGACCAGTGGTGATAACTCCTTTCCTGCACCTTTTGAAAACTAAAGCTAAAATACAAATCAGTAAACATTACAGAGTATATATATAATTTGAAGTTAGTTGCTCGTAAATCAGAGGCAAAATTATATTCACTATAAACAACTGAGTGGATAAATTTTATATTGTCAAACAATATATTACTGGTTGTGGCATATAACTATATACTAATCAAAACATCACCATTGGTTTCACATTAAATATTGCCACAAGAAAATACCCATGTCACTCCAGACATACTAGCTTGTGGACAAGCATGAATGAAGACACATCAACATTGTCTAGTGGTACTAGTAAAAGTGAAACGAACTGTAACTGTCTGACCAGTTAATGTGCTATAACCAGTGATTTGTTACTTCATGACATTAAGGCGCTCATGTGTGTGTGTGTGTGTGTGCAAATACATATTCGCCTAACATCATGTTCTGAAGCATACATATATTGAGTTCTACACCTAGTTATTAATCTTACTATGCCTAAGTAAAATATTAAAATACATACATAATAAAAAGTATGGGGTTTAGTTCACAGGTGATCTAAACAATTAGGTACGCTGGATTACTAGGGCTCCAAGGTTTTAGCCAAAACAGTAGTTATGGAGCCATTGCAGATACCTATATAGCAGATATATTATTGTTAAAAAGAACAAAAAACATTAAGGCAGGGCAAACATCTCAAGTCATATACAATATTATTATTATTGGAAAAAATGCATTTACTAAGATCTGTAGAATTAGCCTTTTTTCTATACATGAATGAATAAGAACGAATAAGAATCTGCACAGACATGACAGAAGTAAATAGACATCGTTAAAATCGTTCAAATTTATTTAAATCTGAAGTTATATGTTTAAATTATGTATTAATTTTTATAATGTGAACATTTAATATTTAGTACACATGCCCCTTGCATTTTTCAATGCAAGGACCCTATTGGGCATGTTAATGATCAGATGACAAATATTCTCTCGAGGAATTCCTTGCCAAGTTTCATGCAGTAATCTCAAAAGATCTGGCTTTGAAGATGCTTTCTTGTTCTTTTTATGAAGTCTCCTGTCCATTGTAACCCAGAAGTATTCAATAGGGTTCATATATGGTGACTGGCTAAACCATGGAAGCTTTTTAACGTGATTCTCATCCAACAAATCTTGGGTCATTTTAGCCGTGTGACAAGGAGCCACTTCTTCAATAAAGAGTCTTTTCTAATCATTTCAGCACTGGAGAAGATTGAAAGGAATCCTTTCTGCAATATGGACATATATTTATCTGAGTTTATGTTTCTCTCACATCCACCAGCTCTGATTGACCATTGCTCCAAATTGCTCCTCAAACCATCACAGAATAGCTGCCATGTTTCATTGTTGGCTGCAATCTTTTCACATCAAATTCTTGATCACAGAGTCTCCAAACCCATATTCAACCTCTGTCAGAAAATACAGCAAATCTGGACTCATTGGAGAATATGACAGTGTCCCAAAATGCTAGTGGTCTCTCCGCCATCTCACTGGCCCAATCTTTTCCCTGCTTGATTTCGCTGGTCAAAGAAGAGGCTTCCTTCTTGCTGCTCTGCCATAGTAACCAAGTTAATGGAGATGCTTGGTAGCTGTTCTGGGACTGACATCAACATGTTCTACTATGGCACAAGCTTTGCAACAAGGATTATCCTCCATGTTTCTCTTAACAAAGAGAAGGTACCTGTCAGAGAGCCCTGGTCAACCAGGGTGAGGTGATGTGGTCTCCTTCCCCTCTCTGGTGAATTGCACAACCACTTTATTAACTGTAGGAAATAGAATCCCAAGATTTTCTGTGATTTTACACTATGCCCACCTTCAGATTGACCCACAATATGGTCTCTTTGAAATTCAGACAGTTCCAAGGCTTCTTTTGTAGATAGCATGATTAAACAGTTACATATAGAATCTGAAACAAAAATGCCAATTAATCAAAAATATAAACTTTTTACAAGTTAGAATAAACATAAAACGATGTTTTATGGAGTGTCTATTTACTTCTGTTATATCAGTGTACATTTCCAAATTTGTCTTCAGTCAAACATTTAGCCACTCAAATGAAGGACTGATTAAACTTGCATATTCAAATGTGCATCATTTGAGTCATGCCAGTCTATTTTAAATGCATGCAAGCTATATCTTCATTCTATACGTTTTTCTAATAAACTCTGTAAATAACATACCAAATTCAATAAATAATATCGCATTTGGATTACTGTGATAATAACTGGGCAATTTAGTTAACCAGATTCAGTTTCTGCAGAGTGCTTAAAGAGGTAGTCACCTGGATTTATTTAATCCTTGTATATGTCATCTTGCTGTAACCAAAGCACCATGAAGGTAAATGATTGTCTCCCTTTGGTTTTGGCTATTGGTTTCCAGCTGTGGTGCCAGAAAATTAGAAAATTCCTTCTGGCTTTTTGGAATCTGCATGGCGACACCAACAGCTAGAAACCAAAGGGCAACAATCATTTACCTTCATGGTGCTTTGGTAACTGCAAGACAGCAGTACAGTCGTAGATCGATGGACAATGGCAAAGAGAGATAATCACGTAGGATTTCATCCTTAAAAACGAGGCTTTCTTCCTCCATATTTTAAAGAGGTCTCAGGCCAGCAGTGTTTGGGGTCTGCAGATATGGTGTAAGGCTAAACCCTTTATGAGCAAGAAACCCAGGGTAACCCCGTAAACCGGCCTACACCCACTATGATATATATACATATATATATATATATAACTAGTGTAGGATAAAATTTTTTTCGCCCAAAAAATTTTATCAATGGCCAGCATATCAAAAAATACCTTTAACGGTTAAATTTATAAATAAATTTACAAGATAAGGGCAAAAGAAAAATTCTAATGCCAAATATGCCGAAAAAAAGACAATAATTGTCAATAAATCATTATAATTTATGCGTCTCGAAACAAACCGATAGAAATCTCTAAAAAATTCGTTATACTGTATTGGTCCAATTTCGGGGTTAATTCGTAAGAAATTTTCCCCTCTTCAGCGGCAAATATGTGGTTTGTTTCGAGACGCATAAATTATAATGGTTTATTGACAATTATTGTCTTTTTTTCGGCATATTTGGCATTAGAATTTTTCTTTTGCCCTTATCTTGTAAATTATTATTTATATATATATATATATATATATATATATATATATGAGAGACTGACAGGCAGACAGAGGTAGATATGTGATTGTGTGTGTATGTGAGCATGTCTTAAGAGTATGTCTTTGTGTCTGTGTTTGTACTGCTTCCCCTCCACTTGATGATCAGTTTTGATTTGTTAATATCCCTATAACTTAGTAGTTCAGCAATAGAGACTGATAGAAAAATAACAAACTTAAAACATTAGTATTAGGGTCAATGAATTCAATTAAAACCCTTCAATGTCACGGCATAGCCACAGTCCAAAGGCTGAACCAAAAGATAAAAAATAACAATGAAAGCCAACTATTTAATAAAACACACACACACACACACATACACACACATACACACACACTCACAAGCATGCACAAACACATACACACATACACTCGCACACAAAAACGCACAAACACGCATATATGCATGCATTCTCATGCATTCTCATATATGTAATGGAAAAATTCTTACCTAAACATAGCAATAAGTAAATTTAGAAGCAAAATATGCACTATCAAGATATATAAACACATCAGAATTGGTGCTATGTACATAATAAGATTTGATTTGATATTTTCTGCAAGAAAAGAAAAGAAATTTGTCTCAGCAATTATAATGATACTGGTTGCAAATTTTAACACAAAGCCAACAATTTGGGAGACTTATTTATCAACCCCAAAAAGATAAAAGGCAAAGAACATCTCAGCAGAATTTTAACTCAGGAGGCAAAGACAAATGAAATGCATTTTGCCTAGCATACTAACAATTCTGCCAACTTGCCAATTTAACAATTATGATAATATTGGTTGCAAGTTTTGGCACAAAGCCAGCAATTTTGAGGGAGAGGCTAATCAATAGTATCGACTCCAGTGTTCTTTCTACTGTTGCTTATTTTATTGACACTGAAAGGATGAAACACAAAATCAAACTCAGAAGAATTTGAACTCAGCATGCAAAGACAGATGAAATGCCATAAAGCATTTTACCAAACGTGCTAACAATTCTACCCACTCACTGCCCTTGTAATTATAATAATACTGAAATATAATCTTAAATATATACTTAACAAGTGCTACTCTGGTTGAGCTTCTGACAAGATCAGTTTGTGAAATTTAAACAAACTACTGTACTTTTGCATGAATTCTTTAATTCAGAAAATTAGTATTATTATTCCCTCATTATTGCTATTATTCTTTTTCAAATACTGGATGAGATATTTTCTTGAAATACTATGACAATCTGCCTTTGGTTCTTGCTTTAACAGCAGTCAGGAGATATAGAATAAAACAGGCTTCTTCTCAAATGGAACAAAACAATGACACTACAATAGGGTGGTATCAACTATTTTATTTAAAGTATGAACAAAAATAGAAATTACATGTTAAACTTTGATGGGGCACATGAATAGCTTTCACATAAATTTTGTATAGTTGAGTGACTTCACTTTATATAGCTCATTATGTTATTGATCATAGACAGATGAAAAACTAAATACTTTTAGAACTAAGTTCAAAAGTTTTGTTAATTCATTCCACTAACATACAAAATATATTGTCATTATAAATAGATGTAATCCATTTATTTGTCAAATCAGCAAATGAAAGTGAAAAATACATCAAAATTTGTTTACCTTCATATTCTTCAAGAAAAAGTTCTCCATACATGTGGAAATATGCCTTTCTAAACACGGCTTTAAATAAATCATATGAGACAGGTGTACTTGGATAGAGAATTGATTGAGTAGAAATGCCAAAAGCAATCATGAAAACAAGCAGAATTACGATAAAATATCCAAGGTCTTGTATCTGAAAGATAAATAATTTTGTTGTTAAGTAGAAATAATTGATCATTTGTTAATATAATGGATACAGCTAATATTAGAAGATAATTAAGTATGAAGTTAAAAGGTATTCCCTTGAAAGTGAGGTTTAATCAGAATTTGGTTAATTTATTTGTAGTGGCTATAATAAGGAGTACCTCAGGTTTTATGATAGTTTTTTTTCTATAAAAACATTTTAGCAAAACTAAGTTTGTGAATTTTCTTGTGAAGTTACTTGGCTATACTTGGTGCACAATACTAAAGAAAAAACAAATTTAAAATTGCTCTGATCTCTCCATCTTGTTTTTAATTTCATACTTTAGCTTATTAACTAAATAAACACTTATAAAATTATAAATGAATTAGCTTTTAGTAAATAAAAATTTACAATTGAAAAGATGAACTAAGAAAGAGGAAATGCATCTCTGATAATATGCAAGCATAACCTACTGACTCTTGAGATATTTCTTCTCATATAAAATATGGAAACATGGATCTCTAGTATTTCAATATTCAATAGACAGTTATCAAGAGTTAGAATTCTAATTATAATATGGCACAATTGTATCTCTCAGTTACTATGAAGTCAAAAGTTAGTTAAAATTTATTATAGCCAAACTAAAATTAGATAATAAAATAAAATGACTGACCAAACAAGGGTGATACATCACCTTAAAAGACAAGACCACAAGAAAATTTCACAATAAGTCACAAAAACAGACTGATATTTCTTGTGAAGCAAAGTTTGGGTGTAAGCTAGTGGTCATATTCTAAATACCATAAAGGAGAAAATCAGGAAAGTCATCAACTTGCAGCATTGAAATAATAATACCAATGCTATACTTGAGTGGTTCAACAACATCGAGATATCTGATATTGCATAAATTCTATCTGTTTGAAGTAGTCTCACCAGGATATTGTAATTCAGAAACAAATACAAAGCTATTAATGACAATGGTATCAAAATAATAATGTATGCTACGAAATCTCTAGTTTCAACAATAACACTATATGGTTGAAAACAGCAATGGCCCACCTGATGAATAATGCATTCAGCTCACATGTTTCAGCTCTATCCTTTGTGAGCTGAGTGGATTATTCATCCCAGACAAAAAAAGAAAATAGAAATTTAAAACCTTGGATAAAGGACTACACAGAGATAATGGCCGTTGAGATTTGCATCACACATATAAGTATACAGTTGCCACATAGAGGAAACATTTAGATCACATATTCAAGGAGTCTGGCCTTAATATCTGTCACCACAAAAGTAAGCAGTTTCCTCAAAATATTGGAAATGAATGACATTCATTTATAAACATTTCAGAGCGTCTGTGTATCAATCTGAAGACAGTGATAAAAATCAAGCAACATGGTGTTTGAAACAATCACTAGTGATGGCAAAGTAATGCCTTGATTCATCTTCCCATGGACCTTGAACTCAACACAGAGGCTTACATCATTGCTTGGAGGAGATAGTACTGCCCTGAGTCACGAGGGTGGCTGTTGGAAGACACTGTGTCTGGAAACAGGACTCTGTGCCATACTACACAAGCAGGAGAACCCAGTCATGGATCTCAGACAATTTCTGTGACCAGATCACCCATAGCATTTGGTCACCTAACTCCTCAGACTGTGACCCCATTGATTATTATGTGTGGAGCACAGTTAAGCGAGAGACCTACAAAATTCTTTGTTACACCAAAGAGGTGCTGAAGGCAAGGATTATGGTAGCATTCACCAACATAAAGAAAAAGACTGTTGCAGGAGATTCCGAAGTTGACTGGAGGTCTTGGTTGAAATACTCTTTGATATTTCAAGATATTTTTATGAAATTTTGGTAAATATATCTGTTGTTGTTGTTGTTCAGGTCACCGCCTGCAATTGAACTCAGAATCTTGCAGTTAGTAGCCCACGCTCTTAAACACTATGTCATATGCCCACGGGTATATAGTGTAGTGGTTAAGAGCGCAGGTTACTAACCCTAAGATTCCAAGTTCAATTCCAGGCAGTGACCTGATTAATAATAATAATAATAATAATAATAATAATAATAATAATAATAACAACATAGAAAAATACCTTAGGAATGAGAACCCAGGTTCGAAATTTCCTCAAGACACCTGATGAAGGCTGGAGGTTATATCAGCCGAAATGTGTTAACAACAAACAAGATGAGGACAAATATCTGTCAAATGTAAATAATGTACACCCACATAGTAATTAAGAATTTAGTTAAGAATATTGGTAGGAGAATTTCTGGCCTCTCCTCCAATATAAACATATTTAATAATGCTGCCCCTATATAAAAATGCCCTCAAAGCTAGTGGATTGAAAGAGGAAATAGTTTACACCCCTACCATTAGATCAGAAATAAAGAAAAGGAAACATAGACATAGGAAAATTATCTGGTTTACACCTCCTTACTCCCTTGAAGTGACATTCAATACTAGTAAATATTTCTTGTCACTTATAAACATTTTCCATACATTAGAAATATAGAAAACTCCTTAACAGGCATAACCTAAAAATAAGTTTTCGTTCCATCCCCAATTTTAAAAGCATAATCACACACAATACAACACAACACCACAAAGCCAGCTGTTCCTGCAGGTATAAAGATCTGTGCTCAAATGCATCAATAAATTAACATTGATATTTTTTCGCCATTGTCACAATCGTCTGAAATGGAACTGTCAAAGCGTGATATTCGAGCAATTTTGCTATTCAACTTCAAAAAAGAATGTAAAGCAGCTGAAAGTACTTGAGATAGCATTGAAATTTTTGGTGAGGATATTTGAGTTGTGGTTATTATTTTTGGTGCTTATTGGATTGCATCAAGCTGGAAACATGGACATTTCCAAAATGACGTCAGATGTTGTTGTTGCTACTGAAACTCAGTTAAAAGAGCCAAGAGATCTGCTCCCGTTCTTGAAAGGCTACGAGAAATCCATTTCTCCAGGTCGACCAGGGGGTAGGTGTGGGGTGTTGGTCCTACTTAAAAGAAATCGGGTTTCAGAGAAAAAGTTAATTTTTTCTGATCCAAAAGGTAAGCTGGTCGTTTTAGATCTGGCGTTCAGTTGTAGTAAAGAAATCAGGCTGGTTGCTGTTTATGCACCCAATTCGAGTCAGACTGATTATTAACAACAAATGGTCGTACGCCCTCAAAAGAACCATTAAATTTGAGTCTATTAAATATAGTGCAGGTTTAGTGGCTAGAGGGCGTGGGAGGGAAATAGAATTAGTTAAGGTCCTAGAGGAAGCCATGAGAACTGGCGACGCATCTCAGAGCTAGACTTCGTGCAATGTGGAGTGAGGGAATCAAGGCCGCTGGATGAGCATGTGTTGTGGAGGCTCAACGTGGAAACGATTCCATAATTCGACCTTTGATGAATTCACAAGGTGAGTTGATAAACGAAGCCGAGATGTGTCGGGCTTTTAAGGAGCACTTCGTCCAGCTTTTCGGGCTACCATGTCTCTCGGGGCAGGATGCGGAGAGTTGTGAAGGGTTGATCACACCTGAAGAGGTGATTGAGGCTATAGTGGACTGCAGCAGTGGTAAGGCGCCGGGACTCGATGATCTACTGTACGAGCTATATAAAAGTATGCCAGATTTGTTTGGGCACGTACTGGCTAGCGTTTATGCAAACTGGCAACAGAATGGGTGGATTCCCAGTTCTGTGCACCAGGGAGTTGTGACGCTGGCCAAGAAGGACCCAGACAAGGGGGATAGCATAGATAATTGTAGGCCCATCACTCTTCTAAACACAGAGATCAAGATCTTGGCCAAGGGGCTAGCAAAATGATTGACGCGTGTCGCGGATGGCCTGATCGAGGAGGTACAAACCTGTGCGGTCCCTGGCAGAACCATCCAGGATAATCTTCATTTTATACGCTACACTGTAGAAGGGTATGGTAATGATTCTGGCAAGGGTGGGACACTGGTCTATTTAGACCAATCTAAAGCATTCAGTAAGGTAGACCATCGTTACCTGGTTTCTGTGCTGGCGCAGTTCGGACTAGGTCTTGGTTTCCGCCGGTGGATCATACAGTTGTACGACAACATCACCTCGATCGTTCAGGTGAACGACTTTTTCTCAAAGCCGTTCTGCATCAAGCGGTAGGTTCGCCAAGGGTGTCCACTCTCTCCGCTTTTGTACATAATGGCCCTCACGTCATTGCTGCAAAAGCTGAGTGGCATTCCAACGAATCAAGAGGTGGAGGATCGGTTACAGCGTACGCGGATGGCATCACTATCATCATGACTAAGATGGAACACCTACAGAAAGTAGGCGAAACCATCAAGGTTTATGAGACGGTGGCAGGAGCAAAAATTAACCGGGAAAAATCGATCAGCTTACAACTCAACACCTGGAGAAGCAAGTCGATGCCTTCGAATAGCGTTGTGAGACGCTGGATGGAGGGCCCGGTTAAGTTGCTAGGAATCTGGTTTGGCCCAAATCTCCAGATAAAAAAAAAACTGGTTCAAGGTATCGGGCAAGGTGACCCACATAGTGAAGACCTGGTCTTGGTGGTGGCCATCCTTGAAGGGGAGGGCAGAGCTGGCCAATGTGTTTATCGCATCGGTCATCGTTTACTGTCTGACCGTCATTCCTTGTCCAGATTCATGATTGAGCAAGTTGGAGAGACTAATATTCCACTTTTTGTGGAATAAGTCCACTCCACTTGTAAAACGTTCTATTTGCTGTCAAAAGCCGTTAAAGGGTGGGTTAGGGATGCTTTGGCTGTTGATGCGCAAACATGCGCTGAGGTTGAGGCACCTCTGGCCCTACCTGGATGGTGAACGGGTGTGGTCTCCGCTCGCTAGATGGATGTTCCCCAGCTTTACTAGTTTTGGTGGTAGAGAAAACTGGTTTCATCGTAGATTGAGGTTGGATACCTGGTATACGGAATGCTGCAAGTCTCTTCTCCAGTTTCGCAACTTGGGCAACGCCAGCGGTTTCGGTACCAACGCAGCTTCCGATAGTAGGTTGGTAGAGATTGGAAATGATGATGCTCTGGGGAGGACCCTGGGTCTCAATGATAATCAGTTAGACAGCCTGTTCCGAAGAACATTCGGGCCAAAGACACTGGATAGCTTCCAAAAGTCTATGAGAAAACAATTCTTACTTTCTTCCGTTAGGAAATCCAGTGACTCAGATGATAGCTGTACTCTTCTTCCATCTGACAACAGGTGTTCTGCATAAGTCCACACTTCTGACACACCCGGACACTAGCGTGCAGGATGGTTTCCACATCCCGCCTGCATCTTGGACAGACCGACGGCCCAGGATGGGCGTGTCTGGTAAGTTTATCCCGAATGAGTAGAGCTCCTTTGTAACACTGCGAGAGAGGTGATATGAAAGTCGAGAATGAAAGGTAGTGTGACAGACAGCTTCGTCTCCAGCCTCGCACTGGTGAATATCTTCACATTTCACCTGAAAAGGAAGGTTGGGCTGGAAATTACCAGTGTGTGGTCAGCTCGAAAATGGTTTAAACGATTTTGCAGTGGCAACTTGAGACTTGAAGATCGTGAACTTAGTGGACACCCATCTGTCATCGATGGTGGTCAATTAAAGACCATCATTGAGAAGATCTACATAAAACAACTCGAGAACTGGCAAAATAACTTCAAGTTAACCAGAAAATTGCCTGAAACCATTTGCATGCAAACAGAAAATGAAAAAAGCTCGACAAATGGGTACCACACAATTTAAATAAAAAGCAGAAAATACGCAGGTATGAAATTTGCTCATTGCTTCTTCTCCATAACCAGAGTTGGCTTCAGAGTTGAGGTAGTCCTTTGAGCTATTCAATGACCTAACCTTCCAGTAAGCAGACCTACTTATTGATTGTTTATAAGAACCCGAGAAAAATCAGGTGAGAAAGTCAAACTAAGCAATTTCAAAGAATACTTTTACCCAACTGTTTTGATCACATTGTACAGAAAGAACACCATAGATCTGAAGATTTCTCATTTCATAAAATAATTTGCTATAAAATCATATATATGAAGTATACACTGAGAATCTCACTCTGTTTGTGCTCTGTCCATAGTCCTACAAGCAAACACTTGAGTGATCCACAGAAAACAAAGAAATAGGGGGCAGTAGGTGTAGTTGCTTATTCCAGATCCTTATTCAAATTCTATCATTAATTGTCTGTATTTCCCCAAAATTTTAATAAGCTGATCTTATTGGAGTTCTTTTCTTTGCTTGATTTTTATTATTTGTTAATTTATTATTTTTCATTTAGTTTTTAAGCTACTTTACCTTAATGAAGGATTTTTTCTCTACTGTTTGCATTTTTCTCTACTGTTTTATGAACTTTTTAAAATTCAATGCATTAGATATGTGAAACCTTTTCATATTTGTATTTAGTCAGTAGATCAATCCTCTGAAGTATTTTTCTTAGCCATATTTACAAACTATATTATACAACATCATAAAATATTAGATCACTGATCTAGTTAAAATATATCATTTCTAGCTATTAAGTCATCTCAGAAATCGAGAGAATGGAGGGAATACACACATAAAATCAAAAAATTATTTTTTTTATTATTTACATAATTCACTTAAACTGAAAGACAACTTATTTCATGATTTTTCAAATATATTCAACCTGAGAACTTACCATCTTTTTTATCATTACAAGCTTTGGCCCAAGATGTCTGTGAGATGAAAGCATATAGAGAATACGGATGAAGAAGGAAATCAAATTTAAATTGAGAACCACTCTAGTAGCATCCATCATTTTCAAGAAGCGAAGAATGACTCCAAAAACGAACAAGCTGATGGTTATAACATCAACTATGTTCCAAAAGTCATTGATGTAATTGGTAAATCGTATCCAAAGTGACATAGAACTTCTTGTTAATAGCTGAAATAAAAGTAGAAAACAAGGTTAAAAAACACAGATGAGTACTTGTACACACATATGTGTATGTGTGTGCTTGTGTGTGTGTGTGTGTGTACACATATAGATATATATTGACAAGGATTAGCAGTGGAGATGTGGACACCAACAGGAGACTATAAGCTCCATCACAATGAACTTCACAGTTAAACACTTTGCAACAAGGCCCAACCATCAGCCTATATCCCTAAACACCAGACAATGAAAATCTAGCCTCAGGAAGGAACGTAAGCTTCTCATGAAGCAGTATTATACAGCAGGGAAGTTTGAGAAAGCTGGACTAGCATATCATTGGACAGTCTTCGGGAAGAGGTTCTTAGTACTGATGAAAGCAGAGAGCTATAGAAGGACACAAAGAGAGAAGGTAAAGAAGGAAACTGCATTCCTGACTAACCCCCAACAAATTGACAAAGCAGCTCCCTAGAAGAAGACTAATCAATTGATCTGTTCCAAGTACACCATTAATGAGCACCTTATAAATGTTTACAGCAACAGGGAGAGATCAATCACTAGGCTCATGCAAGGAAGTTATACCTTCCCCAGAATCAACAATGGAATTCACTTGAGAAGTGTCTTGCCTGTGAAAGGAAATAAGCTTCAGCTCCAAGTGAAGTCCCATACAAGTTTTACAAGAACTGTCCAAATTTATGTCATTGGCTTCAGGAGTTCCTGTAGGTGATTTGGAAGAGAGGAAAAGTTGCCCAATCATGGAGAAATTATAAAATGGTCAAAGAAAAAAGAGCTGAGAATATCGACCAATTTCTCATCTCCTTTCTCAACAAGGAGAGCAAGATTTTTTCCCTCATTGTTTTCAATAGACTCTCCAATTTTTTGTTTAGAAGAGGCAGGGTGGTATTAAGTGATTTCCTGGTTGCCTTGAACACATTGATGTGGTGACACAGTTCATCAAGGAGACACAACAGGAAAAAGATGTTCTGTGGCTGGACCTGGTCAATGCCTATGGCTCAATACCACACAAGCTGGTTGAAGTGGCATTAGAAAGACATTATGTACCTCAGAAGGTAAAATACCTTATCAGGGACTACAACAGCAAGGTCATATTGAGGGTTTCCAGATGCACAATCTATATTTGTCTTTGCATTGGCAATGAACATGCTAGTCAAGTCATCAGGAGGCCTGGAATTTCTTCAGCAAAACAGGAGTAAAGCAACAATCCATCAGCTGCATGGTTGATCTCACAGTGACAAAAATAATGCAGGGTTATAGTTGGATCCTCAGGGAACTAGAGAAGTACAAGGCATCAGAACTGATAAGTTTCAAAATAGCAAAGTCCTAGGACGTAGTTTTGAAGAAAGGAAAAGTCACCAATGTGTTCTTCTCCAAGATAGAAGATCAGATTGTGTCTTTCACTGAAAAACCAATAAGAAGTCTTGAGATTATCTTCAATTGCAGTCTGAAGGACACTATCCAGCAACAGAGCTACCATGGCAAACCTGGAAAGCTGGTTGAGAGCCACAGGCGAGTTTGGATTACCATGAAAATTAAAGTAGAGAAAGAGTGAACAAATAGAGTAGTATTAACATGGAACAAGGTGTCTGGATGAAGTGGGGACAGGCAATCAAGCAGAAAATCTCCTAGACGGACATCTGAAACCAAAAACCACAAGGGATCAAGTTCTTGATCCAGGCTTCTATGAAGTCCTCCCCAGAACTCCTTAATAAAATGGAATTCAGTGGAGACCCTGCATGGCCCCTGTGTCCTAGGACAGTGTCCTTCGAGCATATCTTAAGCAACTGCTCCAAGGTGCTGAGTGAAGGATGCTATTGCTGGAGACAGGATCATCTCCTCAAGACCATCACTGTGACAATCAGCATGGGGATCAGCAACAGTAGAATTGGAAAGATAATGAAATAGCTAGCTCAGTTTATTGTTCTTAAAAACCTCTGTGACATCAAAGCATGTAACTTTGAAACCAGAATATGAAGTAACATGAGATATAGATAAAGTTAATATATATATATATAGATATATATATATATATATATATATATATATATATATTATCACATCTCATCTGTAAATCTCACCATTTTCAAATTTTAATTAGACTGCTACCAGCAGACTATCCTTAACTATTAACTTCCCATGTTTTCTACCAAAAAATTCATCATCCATTAATGACTAATTTGGATTTGATTAAATAATTTTGAGACAGTATTTACCTGGTGTATTTCTTCTGTAAATATTCCAATCACCCACACAAGAAGAAGCCATTCTAGATAAGACATCTGAGGTTTAAGTTCAACAAGTAACACATAGCTATAGATGACAAGGAAAATTACATAAAATATCTGAAATAGAAAAAGAATTTGAAGAAAATTATATCTATTGTTACAAGTATTTAATGACAAATTCAAAGTTACATTTAAACAAAGAGACACATGAGAGAAGATTAAAACATGGAAACCCATTTATATCTTCTGTCATGTATTCTTTTTACATCTGCCGGTTTTGCTGTGTAAACAATGAACTAAAAGGATGTAAGTAAAATTGATAAAATCTATGTTTTGCATATGTATGTATAAATATGGATGTCTGTGTGTATGTGCATGTGTAGGGGCACTTTTGCATGTATGTGTATGAGTATATATAGATGCTTGTGTATATTTACATATGTGCATTCTCAAGTCTACGCATGTACAAGGATTAAAATTCTCAGGAAGGGTATAGTCATTTTAAATCAATACCAGCATTTGACTGGTATTTTATTTTACTGATCTCAGAAGAATAAAAAGCAAATTCAAGTTTAGTGTGATTTGAACTCAAAAACAGAATTGTGATAAGGTTTTTTTGCCTGTTACTCTACTAATTCTATCAATAAATATTAAACACAAATTAGCTTCTTTGAATATGCTAACTTTCTACTGATGTTTATTAACTAAAATATATTCCCAAAATATTAATCAGTTTTTAAGTATTGCCTGCTCCACCTAGTTTTTCTTTGTTTTATTTCAAATGTGATTTGCACAAGAATAAGGGCAGTAAAAGTGTGAAAGAAAAAAATCAGGAAGCCTGTGGTTGGGTCAAACCAAATAATGGATTACATTCATCATCTTTGTTTAGTAAAATTTGTTTTAAAAGAGTAATTCTTTTCTTCTCTCTTAAAATTAATTTTTAAGGAAAATTTACTCTGAAAGGGAAACATTTTAAATATTTGTGAGTAAGGTACATACCAAATTGTTCAAAAACTTTATGAAAGGAGTGCAATAGAATGTCACACATCTGCATAACACTTTGCTCAAAGATGATGGACATATTCTTGACTTCTGGTTTCTGGATTAGAATTGGAATAAATTACTTGAATAATTAGTCACAGAATTACATATTTTATGCTTAATTTTCAAAATATATAATATACAATTGAAATAGGAAAACCACTTGTAACAGTTTAGAATGTGACCAAAATTATTCCTTTAGACATTTTCTTCCTTTTGCATCACTCACACAGCTACAACTCATTGCTTCAAGTTAGCTAAGTACAACTATACAGGTGATTGAAATCTAATTGGTTTGTGTATTTACCTGGTTGGTAGACAATCAAGTGGTTGAGTGGTCTCTTGTTACATCAAGAAAATATAGCCCCCTTAAGCATGAACAGCACTCAGTCACAGCTCTCATAGTTACTCCAAATGTCAGGCTACACTATCATCAAGGATCTCTCCTGGCAAAAGCACATCTTTAACATAGCTGTGACTGCATCCCAAAGACAGATCCATCTTTACAGTGACAAAAATTTGAGCTGTCAACAACCATAAAATTCAAATGAGACCCACAATGTAGTATTGTTCCTACTTTTGAGGTACTGCTGCACATACAAATATCATAGATTTCATCCAGGGAAAGACCACCCAACTGACTTATATTACAACTCTAATAAACACAATTCAGCATCTTGCCTACAGGTATGCTGCCTCATCTCTGTTCTTTCTATCTCTACTATAAGGGTCTCCATTCATTGGAATTAGCTAGTCTTATGATTTCTCCTTTAATACACTCATGACCCACTTGTCTTCCCTTTCATCACTTTTGTTGTGACCCAGGCCCCACACCAACCACTGAGCCTAAGTCTTCCTCTCCAGACAATCAATCCCTGGGGTCTCTTTCCTGCTCATGTTTTTCTTTCAGGTCTCAACTTGCAACAGTTTAAACAAAGCATTACTGTCATCAATTTTACCAGTCTTGGGAGGCTTGTAAATGCCATGGGCACTACTCTTTCCTCCAAACCTAGCAAGTGTAAAACAAAGAGAGAAAAATATCTTAATATTGATCCAAAGAGGTTTTGAATGTCACATCATAATTCTTTAACAGTATCTTTTAACCACCATAGAATAAGTCTTCCTGCAAGAAGCATATAAGTATTATGAGAGTTGAAAGTATTCTCTGAATAATACAAGGGCACATACACCAACAAAGCATTAATTCTGTGCTTATCAACAGGAAATCAAGAATGCCTAAATGACAGAGATACAAATAATAAATAACCAGAGTAGTCTATTTTTAACCAACAACAAAAATGTTATAGTATCTATAAAATATAGTGTGGTGGCCAATACACCATATAAGGCAATTCATAAATAGGACAGTCTTCAACATAGACAATGATGTGAAGGGCATATTCATACAAAATATGAAAAAATCTCAGTAGAATGCTGCTGATAAAACTTCTATACAAACATAATAAATTTAAAGTAACATTTCAATTCAAATCACTAATCTCTGTTACATTAAAAACAATAGTTAAGAATAGGAATTAGAAGTGGTAAGTATAAAGAGGAATATGACTTACAATTTGTTATTTCTCCCATTATAGTCCTGTAAATATAAATAAAAGTATAACATGATATATATGATAGATCTGTTTTACTTTGTTTTATTGTCTACACGTTAAAATACATTTACAGTTAATATTATCACTGTCATATCATCAGATTTCTGGTAATGTTATATCTGTGTTTAAGCTTTCATTGTAACTATAGACTTTGTATGATAAGAACTGAGTTTATTATTTTAAAACTGGAACATAAAGAGAATGTTGCAAGTGAGAGGTGTCAGCCATCTCATGTGATCAAACTGAAATGCTTGACAGGAGATTCAATTTTTCCTGTCAATATATCCAATGCAGAATAATATTCTAATAGTGTTCTGGTTACAGTGAATCTCCAGCAAAAGAGTTGCATATATTGCTTCTAGAAAATGAAACTTGAAACATGGAAGGAATGGAGAAACTGGGTGTATCATAAATTCTTTGAAAACCTGAAAGTAAACAGTTAAGACAAAAAACAACCAGGTGGCATGCAGAAGAGAATTAGAACTGCAGAAGATGGTTGAGTTATAAAGTGATTAAAATAGTAGCATCGTATATAGTGACTGATTGGAAGAATGATGGGCATATGTGGTTTGTGACAAACTGATTTCAGTTTTAGCTACATCTAAAATTTGAGATTTAAAACTTTTTTCTTTATTCAAAGAATTTTGAAAATTTTTGGGCAGCTTCATTTGACAGGATGAGCAACCACAAAGAAGCCATCACTTTGGCTCATCAAGCATTAAATATTATTAGCTCTGTCATATCACTGGTACTGAACCTTTGGATTCATTTCTGTTACATTCAAAGAATATACCATCTGGTAATTCATTCCAAATCTTCTGTCAACTTCAATTAGGACACACAAAGTATAAAGAGAACTATTTTCTAAACCAAATTGTAGTCAGTCAGGCTGATAAAAGTAGCAACTAATCCTTCTCAAGTCACACCTTGCCATCATAGAAAAAAAGAATAGGCACATTGGATAATGTAGTCCTAGATATACTGTCTGAATAAGACAGAACAGTCATGGCTGTAACATTAACAATAAGTCTGTTTAGTTAATGGACTGATTCACTATTATGCTCAACTAAAATAATGAAGAAGACTTTGAAAGTGAGAGATGGAAACTAGTTCAATGGAGAACATAAATTATCAGATTAAAAGATATAGACTAATTAATATCTATGTGTAATGGAAATCACTTTTGAGTGCAATATGCAGCAATAGCTGTGTTAATAGACATTTAAAGGGAAAATTTAAAGGGGATTAAAACAGCTGATCATAACATGATGTTGAAATATAAACAGCATTGAAGTTGACTTCTAAAATTTCTAAAATGATTTAGAATTTCTAAAACTCTTTTGTTCATAGATTTCTAATGAATTAAGCATTTATGGTTGTTGTTACATTTCTAAGCCTATGCTTCTATGCTTTCTGTTAAACCTTCTCTTCTAAGATTATTGCATTATAAGCATTGAAAGTAGTCCATTTAGTTATTTGTGAATGTAAATTTCAGAGAAAAGAAACTAGTTTTAACTCTTGACAGCAAGGAATTTATAGCAGCTGGTAACTTGGATATCTCAATAACATAATTGATCATTCATTAGAAGCTTTATAACAAAACATTTGATGTTCCTAATTTTAAATGTTGCAGTACTTCACTGGTTCCTACCATATTGGTGAATATGATAGGAATTTATGCTAAGTGGGATTGCAAAGATTTAAGTAAAATTCATTGTTGGCTAGGGTGAAAGAAAGAAGGGGAGAGAGGAGTGCAGAGAATTCCTGTTGCCTCTGAATTATAGCTGACTATTTCGATAACAAGACCAATGATATTCTTAATAGAATTTTATGACACTACAACTACTACAATAATAATAATAGTTTCAAATTTTTCCACAGGGGCAGCCATTTTGGGGAGGGGATGAGTTGATTACATTGACCCCAGTTTTTCACTGGTACTTAATTTACCAATCCCAAAAGGATGAATGGCAAAGTCAACCTCGATGGAATTTGAATTCAGAATGTAGTAACAGGTGAAATACTGCTAAGCATTTTGTCCAGCATGCTAACAATTCTGCCAGCCCACTACCTTAGTAGTAGTAGTAATAATAATAATAATAATAATAATAATAATAATAATAATAATGATAATAATAACCACAACAACAACAATAATAATTCTGAGAATATCAGTAATCATTAGTTATGACAGTAATAAAGAAATAAATATTACCTGTTTATCATCAAAGTTTATTAGAAATATAAACAATGGACAGAATGTACAAAGTAACAACTGAAAGAAGAATAAAGAAAATATAGGAAACTGTTATGGAGAAATATTCAAGTATACACAACATAAAAGCCAAATTTTTAGGGTAGTATAAATATACACAGAGTAGTGCAACAAGAAACTTAAATTAATGAAAATTAGTTACATGTTCAATTGTCCCCTGATTTACTCAAATTGCTCAGATTCCCTTTAGCATGGTTTTTTTGCTGATTAAAAAGTACTTTCTTTCTAGATTACATTGGTGCATGTTTGGCCATAAGTACAGGCACGGCTGTGTAGTAAGATGTTTATTTCTCTACCACGTCGCTCCAGGTTCAGTCCCACTGTGTGGCACCTTGGAAAGTTGTCCTCTACTATAGCCTAATGGTTGACTAAAGCTTTGTAAGTGGATTTGATAGACAGAGACTAAAAGAGACTCATTGTATATACACATACATGACAGAAGTAAATAGACACCCATGTGTTATCTAATTTGAATAGGTTTGTATTTTTTATTAATTGACATTTTTATGTTTCAGGTTCTATATGAATATGTTTAATCATAGCACATACAAAAGAAGCCTTGGAACAGTCTGGATTTCAAAGAGGCCATATTGTGGGACAATTTAAAGGTGAACTTAACATAAAATCACAAAAAACCTTGGGATCCCACTTTCTATAGTTAATAGAGTGATTGTGCAATTGACTAAAGAGGGGAAGGGGTCTTCATCACCTCACCCAGGTCAACGAGGGCCCTCTGACAGTACAATTCGCTTTCTTAATAGAAGTGTGGAGGATAATCCTCTTGCAAGGCTCTGATATAGTAGTACAAGTTGTCAGTCCCAGAACAGTTGTCAGGTTTCTCCATAAACTTGGCTATTACAGCAGAGTAGTAAGAAGAAAGTGACTTCTTTGACCAGCAAATATCAAGCAGAGAAAAGACTGGGCCAGTGGAGAGGCCACTAGCATTTTGGGACACTGTCATATTCTCTGATGAGTCAGATTTGCTGTATTTTCTGACAGTGATCTAATGTAGGTTGGAGGCTCTGTGATCAAGAACATAACATGAAAAGATTGCAACCAACAAGGAAACATGGTGGCTATTCTGCGATGATTTGGGGAGCAATTTGGGGCAATGGTCGATCAGAGCTGGTGGAGTGTAAAGGAAATATAAATTCAGACAAATGTATCCGTATCCCAGAAAGGACTCCTTCTGATCTTCTTCAGTGGTGAAATGATTAAAGAATATTCTTTATTTATGGAAGAAGGGGCTCCTTGTCACATAGCTAAAAGGACCCATAGCCAAGGCAGTCACTAGATATGAACCCTATTGGACCCTAAAGGACCCATAGCCAAGGCAGTCACAAGATATGAACCCTAGGGTATAATGGACAGGGCACTCTGTAAAAAGAACAAGAAAGTACCTTCAAAGCCAGACCTTTTGAGATTACTGCACAAAACTTGGCAAGAAATTCCTCAAGAGAATATTCATCATCTGATCATTAACATGCCTAATAGAGTCTTTGCACTGAAAAATGCAAAGAACATTGTTTACAAAAAATTAGATATTCACATTATAATAATTAATAAATAATTTAAATGTATAATTTTAGATTTAAATAAATTTTAACGATTATAAGTCTATTTACTTCTGCCATGACTTGTTCTAAAATCTCTAAAAGAGATACATCTAACAGTTCTAAAAAACTCATGTTTGTTGCCATTTTAGCATGGCTGTTCTATACAGAACAATGTTCCTCCAGGAAAATATCTTTTCCAACTGGTTACTTGACACACAACCTGTGTCTGATATATTGCAAACAAGGGAGTGAATCACTCCCCTCCAGTATGTCCTTTGATTAATATAAATTATAATTTTTCAGTTGTGTGTGTGTGTGTGTGTGTGTGTGTGTGTGTGTGTGTGTGTGTGTGTGTGTGTGTGTGTGTGTGTGTGTGCATGCATACATATATGTATGTCTTTGTATCTGTACTTGTCCCCTACTACCACTTGACGACTGATGCCAAACCAGACACAGAAGTTTGGTTCGGTCTTCTGCCTTGCCAGCTCCTATCAAACCATCCAACCTATGCTAGCATGGAAAGCAGACAATGACAATGATGATGATGATGATGATGATAGTTGATACAAATTAATGATATACATAATCTATATACACATAAACTATATAATATATATATAAACCATAATATATATATAAACTATTCAACACATGCAAACAATATGAAGAGTGTAATCTATGGTATGATATGAGGTCAATAAGTATCCAGACTGTTGCCATAGTAATGAAGCTAAAGCATGCAAGTGAAGTTGCTTAGCAAAGATTTACCTTCAATTCTGCTCTGCATATGCCCTAACTTTTAACGCTCTAACTTGCTTTCGTTGTTTACAGCAGTGTTTGGAAGGAAGGTGTGTAGTATGTAATCATTACATTGACCATAACAGAGAAAGTTGTCATGGTGATACCTGCTCAGAGGCCAGCTCAAAGTTACAGAAAGTGTATGGAGAGGAGTGTATGAGCCACACATAAGTGTGCAATTGGTTCAGACGTTTCCAAGGTGGCCCAAAAAGTTGATATTTACAAACATTCTGGGTGACCTACAACCAGCAGAACTGAGAAAAACATCGCAGATGTGCATGCAGCTGTGAGAGGAAATTGTCAAATTACCATCCATGAATTATCAGAGGATTTGCAGATTAGTTACAGTTCAGTTCATTCCATTATCACTAAAGATTTGGGTATGAGACGCATGTCTGCAAAGTTTGTACCAAAACTGCGTTCAGTTTATTGTGTCAAGAACGATGAAAAACTTTTTGAAAACTTTGCTTAGGCCTCTGAGCCAGTATCACCAAGCTTTTGGCAAAATTTGAAGCAGATTCTCTGCTCAGCTTATTTAGTCATGCTACACACCTTCCTTCCAAGCACTGCTGTAAACAGTAGAAGTGAGCTAGAATGTTAAAATGTAGTGCAAATGCACAACAGACCTCAAGGTCAATCTATGCTAAGCGGCTTCACTCTGCATGCTTTAGCTTCATTACTATGGCTACAATCCAGATACATGTAGATCAGACCATGTATGTATAGAATATGTGATATATTAGAAGATAATTAGAAGATTAGAAGATAATTAAAATCACCAACCTTCAAAGTGCTGTTATTTGTGCTTATGCTTCCAATCCACATTTTGCTCAGCAAAGATTGACAAGCAGGCTGGGACACAAATTTCTTATTGTTAACGTTAAACGCTATTTGCATGCATGAAGCATCATTCCAAGTTTTCCGTTGTAGCAGCAGTAAATCTAATGTCCGTTTTTCATCTGCATGGTAACATTCGGTCAAAACTCCAATGGCACATTCTTCATAAAGACTAAAATTAATAGAGTACTGGTATTTGTGAAAATAGAAGTCAATTTGAAAGGAAAATATTTAACAGTTATAATCAATCAGTTTTAGTTTCAATATTGACTAGAAAAAATAGTTGGATAAGTTATGTTTGCTACTACCATATGTTCCCCATATTTAAGTTAAATGCAATTAATATACATAACAGTAAGTTTAGTAGCTAACATATCATAATAGAAGTATTGTATAAGTAATACATTATTTTTCTCACAATAGTGTACTGTACTTTATATTGTGATTTATAAAACAGGAATTGAGAAAATAAAAAGACAAAATGCTTCACAGTATTTCGTGCCTTTATATTCTGAGTTCAAATTCTGCTACGGTTGGTTTTGCCTTTCATCTTTTCAGGGTCAATAAAATAAATACCAGTTAAGTACTGGGATCAATGTAATCAACTTGCCAACTCGCCCTCCTCCTAGTCTCAACCAGAGACACCAATGGATATTTGTTTGCTCTTCTTGATATCATTCACAGTGCACCAATGATAAATGGTAATGCTTTAAAATGCCACATTCTTCTGATTTCAGTTTCCCAGATCTTTATATTTCTCAAATGTTTTCAGAAATGTATTTTTGTCAGCTGGGACTGCAACATCAATTAGAAGACAAGGTTTTTCAATATCATCATCATCATCATCATCGTTTAACGTCTGCTTTTCATGCTGGCATGGGTTGGACAGTTTGACTGAGGACTGCCAAGTCAGGAGGCTGCACCAGACTTCAATCTGATCTGGTTTTTCAAAATGACATCAGGTTGGTCCTGTGTTAATCAATCAGTCTGAACAACAAAATTCCAAAGGATGGTACTGTTAGCATTCTGGGCAACTTGTCATGGCTGATGTTCACACCAGTTACTTTTCTGAGCAACACATTAACCAGTGTATGTATTGAGCTGCCCTGTCATATCCTAGCAAGTATTCTTGTCAGGTATTTGCCATGTAGCCTGGCATGAGCTTTCAACATGCCCTACAACTCAACATCCACAAACCCAGACATCCCAAACTAAAGAATGATTTACAACCAAAAGCCCTACCATACATCTCCACATACAACCCTCTTAAAAATGAAGCCTTCAACACCATCCTTCAAAACATTCCTCTACTAAAAAGGCCACAGAATGAACTTAATCCTCCAAACACACATCATCATAAAAGGTAAGAGACAGCCCAAATCTATGAAAAGTCTCCTAACACAAGCTCGAATATGCTCAACAACAACACTGAAGCCATCAGTAAAAAAATGCAGAACACCCAACTGTGGTATCTGCATCAATTTAATTGAGGGATCAGAGTTCTCTTTCAAACAGGGACAATGCTTCACAGTAAAAAGCAACTTCACATGTGCTTCGGAGAACCTGATATACATACTAACCTGCTCTGGGTGTCAAGAGCAATACATAGACCAAACAAAAAATAGCCTGCATCAAAGGATGGCTCTGTACAAATCCCAGATCAAAAAACAGAGAAGTAGCATTCAGTGAACACATCGACGTTTGTGCCAATAACAAAAAACCCAGCTTCAGAATTTTTCCCCTCTATCAATTCAGGAACGATACAACCTGTAGTCAACGAATTAATGAAGAGTCATTCTTTATCACAAAATACAAACCCCTTTTGAATGCATCCACAACAAATGACATAACCATCATGACCTTAGAATAACACCCACGCAAATATTAAAAACGATGCATTCAAAAGAGATACCTCAAGAATTCATCCAAAATAATCCCAATCACTACTATCGTCCACAATGAGTCACTTTTAGGTCACTTGACCATTTAATATCCTACAACTCTCATACCACTCTCGCATCCTTTTATCATTCTTTCTCTTCTTTTTCTTCTTCTCCACTACCTCCTTACTTTACAACTATTGCTGCCTAAAACTACAAATACAAGAATTCATAACTACCTAGAACCCACAAGAGTAAAAAAAGAGAGATAGAGACAGGCAGAAACAAGAAAAATGCCCCTGTATTTAAATACTAAGGAAATATCTTTTTTAAATATTTCATTTAATTTTCCCACAATTTGATTGTTTTTCATACTTTACCCTAAGTTGAAAAAGTCTCAATGACTAAAACCGGTACTAAAGTGTTCTTCATGATAAAATTATTTTAGTATTTTCTACCTTGTCTTATTTTCCTTATACATATTAACCTCGTGTGTTCCTTTTCAACCTTCTACATATATATATATATGGGAGAAAGAGAGTCTGCCAAATGTCGACCCAACAGCAGGACCAGTTATCCGAATTGACAGTGCCTTGGTAGATAAAGCAATTAAGGGTGTGAAGACAGGAAAGACCCTGGCCCATCAGGAATCACTGCAAAGATGTTTAAAACATCTGGCGGTGTCGGCTATAGTCTGGTCACCTGTGTTGTCAATCAGGTGATATATGAAGGAGTCATACCCACTGACTGATGTAGCAGCACCATAGTCAACTGCTACAAAGGTAAAGATGATGCTTTAGATACGAATAATTACAGAGGTAACAAGTTGCTGGATCAGGTAATAAAAGTCACAGAGAGGGTCATAGCCCAACTAATTAGGGAGAGAGTTAGTCTAGATGAAATGCAGTTTGGGTTTGTGCCAAGGAAAAGCACCACCAATGCTATACTTTTAGTAAGGCAGCTGCAAGAGAAATACATGGTCAAAGATAAACCTCTGTACCTAGCTTTTGTTGACAAGAAGAAAACCTTTGACAGGGTCCCCCAATCCTTTATCTGGTGGTCAATGCAGAAAAGGGATAGATGAGTGGTTAGTGAGAGCTGTACAAGCCATGTACAGGTATGCTGTCAGTAAGGTGAGGGTTGACAACGAGTACAGTGAAGAATTCCAGGTAGGGTAGGGGTCCACCAAGGCTCAGTCCTCAGCCCCCTCCTATTTATCATAGTCCTCCAGGCAATAAAAAAGGAATTCAAGACAGGATGCCCCTGGAAGCTTCTCTATGCTTATGACCTTTCTCTAATTGCTGAGTCACTATCAGAACTAGAGAAGTTTCAGGTGTAGAAACAAGGATTAGAATCAAAGGGCCTTAGAGTGAATCTAGCAAAAACCAAAGTCTTAGTAAGTAGGAAGACAGACAAACCACAAATCCATTCAGGTAGATAACATGAGAAATTTGACATCCATCAATATATAATTGATTAAAATAAATTGACCAATCAAAGTATTTAGTGTAATAGGCCACAGGAAGATTTTATGGTTAGTACTCCCAATATGTACATATAGTTATATAATTAGACAGAGATAGATGGACGGATGGACAGACAGACAGACAGATAGATAGTTAGATAGATAGACTGACTCACTCAGCATGTTCTTGAAATTTGATCCGTTTGTCATAATCGTTACATTTTAATTTCAGAGATTTCAGCAATTTATTTGCAATTAGAGCCAATGGCAATACCTCCTGGTGAAACAACAATTGTATAAAAACACATATAATATGAATTAAACAGAAACAAAAACAGAAAATGCAATTTTGCTCTTCATTTATTATTAATTTTATTGCTCAATGCTATACTCTTTTTGGTCTATAATTCTTCAATACTAACATTAATAGGAACAACTTGCAGAAATCGTTAGGTTTGGCCACTAAATCATCATCACCATTTTACATCTAGTATTTCAAGTCTCGTCCAACCCATGCTGACATGGATTGAGCAAGACAATATTTTATAGCCAGATGCCTTTCCTGATACCAACTCTTACTTATTTTTGCACATCAAATTGCTCTTTGATATTTTGTTTATTGAAGACACAAACAACATCATTGCTCCCAAAACAGTGTCAATGTGTGGAGGAAAGCATGATGGACCTTATACAGTTTCCATTTCATTCACAAGGCATTGGTGAACTCCACAAGATTTTAGTAAAACTTGCCCAATGGAATCTACCCCAACACAAAGATGTTATGAAGTAGGCTCTTTAGAAGTAGTAGTAGTAGTAGTAGTAGTAGTAGTATAGTAGTAGTAGTAGTAGTAGTAGTAGTAGTAGTAGTAGTAGTAGTAGTTAGATAATTATAAGTATTCTAAAATGAACTTAGCCTCTGTATTATATTAAAAACAAAATGTGCCATATAAATCAATAAACTACAATTCATATTTCACAGGGTTAAATAAATGAGAATTAATATCCAACTGGAAAGAATTCCAGAATTATTTTTGGGGGGTGGGGGTAACATTATCTAGAATGTCTGCTTCCTTTACCAAACTTGAAATCAGTATTCTCATTAGATATCCCACTGATTACTCTATATTAATTGACTGTATCAATCTGTATTATTTTCAATGTTTTTCTAATGTTAGTATCCTATTTTCCAAATAATTAGGATTTTTTTAGGAATTAGACATCTACATTTGATTTAATTTGACTAGGTATTTATTTTATCAACTTTGATGGAATTGAAAGGTAGAGTTGTGTTTCAAATTTGTACTAGAAAATGATTTATCTATAAAATGGATGAATGTAGCCTGAAGTCCTAATGTCCTACTTATCTCCGCTGACTTCACAATAATTTATTCCCAAAGAAAAAGCTCCATTGTCAGAGCAGTGTTTAATCTGGATCTCTGCCTCTTCTGTTTTTAAAAGTGTACAAAATAATTAATATGCCAATTCAACCTTTATACTCTTATCCAGTATACATTTTCCAGTATACATTTTCTGGGAAAACTAAACAGGATAAGTGGAAAAAATGGTAATATGTTAAACAAAAGGTATCACATTACTTTGGTGTTGTCACTCTTCATTCTTTGATGAAGAGCAATCAAGATTTTGTGGTGCACAAAATATATCAGTAAGATACTGTGATGAGTTCAAAATGATTATACCCATCTCCTGCAATAATATAACTTGTGTTTAAACAAATAAAGTAATTTATATAGCTCTTACAACAAACTGACTTACCATGTCTCCTTTCAAAAATAAAAATGCCATTTCTTTTCTGTTCAAAAATAATGCCCATAGGAACAATTTTGTTGTAATGGGAAGATTAGCTGAAATAAGAACAGACAAATAAAACATGTGATACAATTGGCTCAGATGCTAAGAATAAAAAGAAAACTGAAGGAAATTATTAGTCTTTATCAGACCAAGGTTTTGTTAACCAGTCCGATATTTTCCAAATTTGACAATTTTCTGGAATCATCTAAAGCAAACCAAAAAGTCTGGAAAATCAACTTCAGAAATATTTGGCTTAATTATTTTTATTTCTTTACTACCCACAAGAGGCTAAACATAGAGGGGACAAACAAGGATGAGCAAAGAGATTAGGTCGATTATATCTACCCATGTGGAACTGGTACTTATCTAATCGATCCCGAAAGGATTAAAAGCAAAGTTGACCTCAGCAGAAATTGAACTCAGAATGTAACTGCAGACAAAATACCGCTAAGCATTTCACCCAGCATGCTAACGATTCTACTCTGCCAGCTCGCTGCCCTTAATTATTACGATCATGTTCCACAGTTTCTGCTAAATCATTGCATTAATATTGGTTTCAAATTTTGGCACAATGCCAGCAATTCCATGGGGAGAAGATAAATCAATTACATCAACTTCAGTGATCAACTGGTACTTATTTTATAAACCCAAAAGGAAGAAAGGCAAAGTCAACCTCAGTGGAAATGCTGCTAAGTATTTTGCCAAGCATACTAACGATTCTGCCAGCTTGTCTCTTTAAGTCAATGCATTACTTTTAATAATAAACGATATTTATTAGATTATCACAATCTTTGAGTAGAGGAGACAGCCAATTGAATTGACTCCATTAAAAGGAAAAACAAAGATGATACCAGAATGATATGAAATAGGAACAACATTAAATACCACAAGGTATTCACTCTAGTATAGGGCTGATCCTACCACTCCACTCTTACAGGAAAACAAATGGATAATGTGATGTTCATACCAAAAGTGCCATACACTTTAATGGCTTCAATCAGATTTTGAAACAGCACCAGTCACACTTAACTGCACTATTACTTCTTTTTTCCACAATTCCTTCCATAATAATAATAAGGATAATCTTTTCTATTATAGGCACAAGGCCTGGAACTTAAGGAGAGGGAGGTAATTGACCCCAGTACACAACTGGTCCTTATTTGATCAATACTGAAAGGGTGAGAAGTAAAGTCAACCTCAGCAGAATTTGAACTGAGATCATTAAGTTCAAATTCTGCTAAAGTCAACTTTGCTTTTCATCCTTTTGGGGTCAATAAAATAAGGACCATTTACATACTGTGGTTGATAAAATTGACTTCCTGTCCCCTGAAATTACCAGCCTTGCACCAAAATTTGAAACAAATTATAATAATACATTATTTACAATTGGTGGATATTTGTCCTCATCTTGTTTGTTGTTAACAAGTTTCGGCTGATACACCCTCCAGCCATCTTCAGGTATCTTGAGGGAAATTTTGAACCCAGGTTCTCATTCCTAAGGTATATTTTGATATTATTATTATTATTATTATTGTTGTTGTTATTCAGGTCACTGCTTGGAAATGAACTCAGAATCTTGGGTTAGTAGACTGTGCTCTTAACCACTACACCATATGCCCGTGGGCAATTATGGAGTGAATTTTACCAAAATTCACTCCATAATACCAAAAGCTCAGTGAGATGAACTAAGGTGGAAAGTGAGACAATGCCATCATAATACTTCCAGCAGACAAGGGAAATGCTACAGTGATGATGAACAAGTCTGACTATTTTGAAAAATTGGCAAGTCTTATAAGTGATGGTAGCTACAGTAAAGTAAAGAAAGACCCAACTCTGAAAACAGAGAGGAAGTTGTCACAGATCTTGATCAAGAACTAGGATCATTTTACACCAATGAAGTACAGACAACTGACCCAACACCACAGTAAACTACCACACATGTACGGTCTCCTTAAGATTCACAAGGATGGTATTCCATTAAGACCTATGGTGAGCTGTAGAGGTTCAGCATGTCATCCACTGAGCCACTTCCTTGTGGATATAATCAGTCCATTAGCAGGAAAGTCAACATCGTACGTGAAGAATTCCACCCACTTCACAGAATTGATCAAGGAAAGCCCCATTGAATCCAACCAAAACGTGTTAACAACAAACATGATGAGGACAACTATCCATCGAATGTAAATAATGTAAATAATGTACATAATTCCTCATCTCTTAAATATAGAACTGAATAATAATAATAATGGAAATTTTAAATTTTGGCACAAGGACAGCGATTTCAGTGGTGAAAAAGTAAGTCAATTACATGGAGCCCAAGGCTTAAGTAGTACTTGTTTTGTCAACCCCAAAAGCATGAAAGATAAATTTGACCTCAGCAGTGCTTGAACTCAGAACATAAAGACAGACAAGGCCTGAAATTCTGGGTAAGGAGATGAGTCGGTTACATCAGCCCCAGTGTTTCACTGGTACTTATTTCATCGACCACAGAAGCATGAAAGGTAAGTCGACCCCGGTGGAACTTGAACTCACAACATAAAGATGGATGAAGTACTGTTAAGCATTTCATTCAATATGCTAATGATTCTGCCAGCTTGCCATCTTAAGAAGAAGAAGAAGAAGAAGAAGAATAATCCTTCCTACAACAAGCACAAGGCCTGGATTTTGTGGGGAAAGGGAAAGTCATTTACATTGACTCTAGTACTCAACTGGTACTCAATTTATTGACCCCCAAAAGGATGAAAGGCAAAGTCAACCTTGGTGAAATCTGAACTCAGAACGTAAAGACAGATGAAATGCCACCAAGCATTTTGCCTGGCATGCTAACAATTCTGCCAGATTGCCACCTTAATAATAATAATAATAATAATAATAAAAATAAGGATAATAAAATTTTGGGGGAGTGGGGCAACCCAGTGCATAACTGGTATTTCATTGATCCCAAAAGGAGGAAAAGCAAAGTTGACCTCAGTGGTATTTAAACTCGGAAAGTGAAGACAGACAAAATGCCACTAAGCATTTCAGCCAGCTTGCTAATGATTCTGCCAGCTCGCAGCCTCAGTATTAATAATAACGATAATAATAACAACAATGGCATCAAATGTTGGCCAGTTTGAAAAAAGAAACTCTTTTTGTAAAAACTTACATTGGTAAATTGCTGATAATCTATCTTTACCAGCTTTCTTTTGCAAGAGAGCATACTCGTCCACGAGTTTGTGGAATAAAGGAACCCCATCTTTAATGCTAATATCTTTACTTTCCTGAAACAAAATCAAATGTTATATGATATTCATTATCAGTTCAAGCTGGTATGTTACATATTATGGCATGTTATACACACACACACACACACACACACACACCACACACACACACACACACACACACACACAAATGCAAACAATACATACATATATAGGGTTGGTCAAAAGTCATACGACAGTAAATCAAAATTCCATAAATACTATTTGTAATTCTGTATTGACTCAAATGGAAAAATGTGTTGGTTAAGAAGGACTTCAGTTTGAACAATTTTCATCATGTTTCAGATTTAGATGCTTTTATTAAATTCATTCATTTGTTAAACATAAATAAATCTTGGAATTAAATGGCTTTGATTTACTGTCAAGTAACTTTTGGCCAATCCTGTTTATATATATGATTCTCAATCATGACTGTCTGACAAACAGGAACATGAAACTCTGAATAGCAGTTTTTTGTGATGTTTTTGCAGCTTTAATAATAAAGCATATTATTCTACCTCTGGTTTCAAATACTATTTTTTTTTTTTTGCATCTTGTTTCACATTTATATACTTACTCTGGTATGAATTTACTTGTTAATACAAATTCAGTGTGTGTTGCTTAATTTTTTCTTGCTTTTTTCATTAATATATATATACTAGCAGTATAGCCCGGCATTGCTCAGGTTTGTTTTTTAGTTGCACTTAAAACAAAAGACTTTGATGTCGCGTTAACAAAGTTTTGACATAGTTTCAATCTTTTTTGTAAAGTAAAAATTTTGCATTATGTAGCTTGCTATTCTCTTTAAGTTTCTGGTTGAAATACGCCAAAAAATGGTGATACAGCAGTCAAAAAATTGTGAAAAATAGGGATTTTCATAGAAAAAAAGCACCTTTTTGATGTAAATAATTTTTGGCCTTAACATGGTCTGATTTGAATTTTTTCTTCTACAGAATGAAGAGCAAACCTTCTATCATACTCTCAATTTTGGTCAACTTGCGCCGCAGGGTCTTGGAGGAGATAGTGTTAGTTGAAGGCTACCAAATCTGCCACACATGCACACACACACACACACACACACACACACAACTTCAGCTTTATATGTATTGATATATGGTGGTCGTCTACTCCGTATGCAGAGTTTGACCTCCCATAGCTACACCATCATGGCATCTAATGTGGCTTTTTAAACAAGACAATGTTTTGAAAAGACATCCACATAGATTGCATATCTGATGTGGACCACCAAATCCTTTGTGCAGGTCGTTCAGATAAAGCTGAATACTCATAAAACGTCTTTAACATAAAAGTCTATTATTTGGCAGGAATTTAGTGAATTTTTGTATGAAGTTATCATACTCTTCCAGATTAAATTCGCTAATAATTCAGTGCCTTTTATGCTCGAAATTGAATAGTCAATATTGACCACCTTGCAGATCCCTAATCTATATCATATTAAGAAAAAAACTGTAAGAGATATCAACTGATCATGGATAGAAGATCTTTGTAAAAAGACATTTGCAACAGATTAAAAGATGGGCAAGGAAGTAAAATTGTTCTAATATACTGAAGAATTAAACTCCTCAGAGTTGTGAACTCTGGATTTGCCACAAATAGAGCTCTGCTATTGCCACCAGTAAGAGTTCCAATTAGGAAGAGTGTCAAACAAGGAGATACCATCTCTCCAAAGCTCTTTATGACAAGTCTAGAAATGGTCATTAAAGAGATTGACTGAAGAGTTGGCATGAAAATTAACAGTGAAATACTAGCACACCTTCAATTCGTAGAAGACACTGTGCTCATTGCCAAAACCACAGATCAACTGTAGACCATGCTAACAGAACTGGATACCCATAGCTCAGCAGAAAGCCTTAAAATGAAATACATGAAAACAAAACACATGTGGTCTGAAGACATAGCACAAGGTCAAATAAAGGTGGGCAGCAATGAAATCAAGGAGGCAAAGAAGTACACCTACTTAAGGCACACAGTGAATATGTGACAAGGCATGGATATTAAATCTTGAAGAGAATATGGGTGGGATAGGTGTTTACTTTAATAAATAATGAGCTCAAAACAAAATTGGACAAGACCATAAGTGCCAGGCTCTTCAATAGCATGGCCCTTTGCATTGTAGCCAAACAATGTTTATTCCTCTTTGTAGTAGCCAATGCCTCACTTGCATATAATGTGATTCTTAGTATAACAAATGTAACGACTAGATTTTTACTGTCTTCATCAATTTCAAGCCCTTTGCCCTAACACTTTTAACTGGGATCAGTCTGGCTTTGTGAATTTTAGGGGGTCAGCAGAACTTGCAATTCTATTTTGGGCTCCTGACATCTTGTTGCTTCCCATCAGTTCTTACAATAATAAGTGCATATATATGAAAGTGCATATAGTTCAAAACTTCCTCAGAGGTACTCACAATAATCATCATCATCATTTAATGTCCACCTTCCAAATGAAAGGAAATGATTCTAAGAGGGATTGAAATCAGGATGTGGACTCATCTCACCAGAAATTTACTTTAATATCATATTACTCACCTCTTAATACTAATATCAATATTTTTTATAAAGTAGCAAATGTATAGGAAATGAATATAATTGATTAATGGTTTGTAGTATGTTAGTAATGTTTACCTTATCAACCTTTGAATACTGAAAGGTACTGCAGTTTCACAAGAAACAAATTGGTATTCTAGCCTGGGAGAAATTTAGTACTCATGTTTAGCATCAGGAAACAAATTCTAAACACCAGCCCTTAAAATCCCTCATGGGCTGAAGAAAACTAAGAAGACTTACAGTTTACTTGCCATTTTGTACAAGTTTTCAATATTTTTGTCAGTTAATAATTCTTTCAAGCTAACTCCATATTCCAGGAAAAGTTTCACAAAATCAACACGATCTTCACGGAGTGCAAATAACATAGGATAAACCCACTTGTCAGGCTAGCAAGAACAGGAGAAAAAAAACAGTAAATTCCATGGTTGTACTTTGCAAAGTATTATAAGAGTCATATAAATTTATCAAACTATTAATATTGTCTTAGGTATAAGTACTTGGAGAAGTATTAAACATCTTCTTGATGTTCCTACTATACTTATCATTATAACATTTCCATTTAGATAGAGTAAAGAATGTAGGAGATATGGACAAAGTTCATTAATTGTTTTGTAGTAAAATATCTAAACTTCCAGGTCTTAATATATGAACAACTGGCTGAATGGATTGGATTGTAAACAATCAACAAAGAGGCTAGTAGTATATACCTTGATTGCAATGTGATATCATATCTGTGACAAGGACACACGACTGTTAATTGGCACCATTCAACTTGGTATAAACATATATAGTAGGAGCAAAACTTTTTTTGCAGTCTAGAATAAATTGCATTGATCATTTGATGAGTAATTCAAAAGATTGCAGTACTGAGTTCAGCTGTTGTAGAAGAAAAAGCTGTTTGCAATAAACCACTGGTCTATCCAAAAGGCAATTATCTTTCATCTACATAATACCACAAAACTTGAGATAATCTGTAAGTATGGTTATGATTGTGACTCAGGTTTTAAAATAAAGTAAGAATTGGAAATATGGAGAAAGAGTGAGGGGTAAGAAAAGCAAACAAACAGGGCTATTCTAAAATATTAATTAATAAAATTTGATACAAACGAGAGTTAAAATATATTTTTTACCGATGTAATATTACTGTTATTCCTCCAAGGGATAAAAATTAATTTCTCATTGACAAAATAATAAGCAAATATATTATCTTACTGGCCAGTAGGTCCCGTCTGTAAATATTTCACTCTTTGCAATATCAATTCTGTTCCACTCCAATGCAAGTCTCAAATTTTCAAATTCATTGTTGTTTGCTGAGATAAAAAAAATTTCAAACAGTCAGTTGATAAAAATTTCATAACGGTCATTTGATAATCTTCATCATCACCATTTAATGCAATATTCATGACTAATATGGTATTTTGAAATTTGTAACATGTCTTCATTTTCTTACTGTTAAAGAAAAGCATTTAGTTATTTAGTTACACCTCTGCACATTCCAAGTTGAAATCCTTCCTGGTGTTAGGTTTTTATTCAACATTCTAGCTTGATAAATTAAGTAATGACACTGATTAAATTGACTATAACTTTTCTTCTTCATAAAGTGGCTCAGTGATTCCATCTAAGAAATCATTATTATCATCATCATCATCATCATTTGGTTTGTTTCAGCTTCAACCTAATTCCTGGTAGGATTTATGTGGGTAGCAGGTTACTACCTGTAACCTTGGGTATTCACAAGTTTTCAGTAATCTTTCTAGTTCTTAGAACCCTCCTGATAATCTTTGCTGCCCTTAAAAGACAAACTTTTGTAGGACCTCTACAGAGTATTCTATTCCAATCTCCTTCAGACATTTGTCTATATTATCATTATTATTGTTATTTCCTTTTATCATAGATTTTGTTGGAAAACCTGGGGTCTTACATGCATAGCAGGCTTACTACCTGCAGCCTATGGTACCATGCTATCTGTTCTTTTCAGCTATCTAATACTTTCTTGATTATTCTGGTTGTACCAAGAAGGTGAACCTTTTGTAACAGTTCTACTGAGCACTCTATTCCAATTTCTTTGATATTCCTCTTGATGCCTTCTGATACTGTTCCCAAGGACCCAACAATAATAAGCACTATTTTCACCTTCATTTTTCATTACCAGGCTATTTCGTACTTAAGAGGGTTGTATTTATCTGTTTTGTCACCTTCCATTACTATTCATGGGTCAGAAGGGCATGCAACATGTACATCTTGTTGACTACCACTAGGTTTGGTCTGTTTTGCTCTAGCACCTGATCTGTTTAGATTGGGAAATCCCAGAGGATTTTGCTAGTCTCTGACTTCACCACTCTCTGTGGTTTGTTCTCATACCACATCTTGCCTCTCTCTGGCCCCCACTTTTTGCAGTTTCCAATTTAGCACTTTCACTACCTGATCATGTTACTACAACTTGTAGTGCTTTTGGACAAGACTACGGTATTCGTTTGTGATATAGGCAATGGTTTCATCCACTCTATTACAGATGTGGCACTGTGGAGACACTTGCTCATTCCTAAGGTTGACCCTCCAGTTTGTGACCAAAGCTTGGTCTTGTGCTACCAGTATAGTGCTCTCAGTCTCTTTTATTTTAGTATTCCTTTCTTCAGCCAACCCCATCTATGTTTCCCAGCAACTTCTTTTGTGGCTACATTGAATTGATTATTATTATTATTATTATTATTATTATTATTATTATTATTATTATTATTATTATTATTATACACACAACAGATTAGACTGTTGGAAAAGAAAAATTCCTAGGAATTAGAAGAAATAAACATAAAACCCAGTTTAGTACAGCTCCAGAAAACAGTGTTATTAGGGACAGCTAGGATACTTAGGAGGGTTTTTGGCATCTAAGGTTACTTGTTGTTAGGAATGTTTCTTTTTCATTATCATCATTATCATTATTATTATTATTATTATTATTATTATTATTATTATTATTATTATGATGATGATGATGATGATGATGCTTGCAAGGGAACAAAACTGTCATGCATGCAATAATTCAACGACCATGCATTAGAGAATTGTAAGATTATGTGGAGCAGCTGTTGTTGCATGTAAGATGTCTACCGAGTGTATAGTGAAGATCAACACACCGCCTTCCCTTTGCAGAGACGAAGTCAGATATTTCTCAGCTTAGTAGAATCAATTTCTTCAAATATCATTTTAAAAGAAAGGTGAGGGTAGAGAAGGAGATGCTGCCTTCCAGTGTGTTTATCAAAATGTGGTCAACAATGCCAAGACTGGTGAGAGTGAATGGATCTACTTTGAATGTGCTTTTCTGAGGCAGGAGGAAAGAAACTGGAAGCGGATCGCAGAGTAATCTGGGATTTTGTGTAGAATTTACCCCAGATTATTTTAAGTGAGGGATTTACCCTGAATTACCCTAAGTGGACTATTGGGGATTCTATTTATTTATTTATTATTTATTTCTCTACTTTCTATTACATATCCTTTAATGTAGTAAATATCTCCCCTTGATCAATGTTAACCCCACCTGTTTTGTAATGTTTGTTTTGTTGTGTTTCTTTTTGTGTGCTGCAACTCATTCTTCGATATTATCCTCCATATCTGGTGCCCTTGTCACCAATAGTAGAAATCATTATTATTATTATTATTCTATGTTTGACTTTTGCTTTACATTTGTACAAGTTGACTCCAAGTCTCACCCAGAGACCTCAAGAGACATGTTGGAAGTTCATGTTGGTGTTATGCCTAGGGTGCCATATATTTGGTTTTGTACTTAGTGTTGTACTAGTGAATGTTTAAGAAACCATAAGGAAATTGTTTGTTTTAAAACTTGAGATTACATAGAAAGTATTTTGCATAGGATATGAGCAGTTCCCATGAGCACTATTTTTTGAATTTATGCCATTTTGGGGTTTCCTGGTATCTGAGTTAGGAAGCAATCAGCCCCTCTTGCTATCATTCCCAGGGCACCTATGACAACAGGTATTGTTTTAGTCTTCAGGTTCCACATTTTGCTGATTTCTATTTCAAGATCTTTATATTTGCTCAGTTTTTGGTAGGTCTTGACAGATACATTTATGACAGTCATATCAATGAAGAGGCATGATTTTTGTCTGAAGCTTTTCAATATGATGTCTGGCCTATTCGCATCTATCTTTCTGTCAGTTTGAATGGTGAAGTTCCAGAGGAGTGAGATGTGGTCATTTTCAAGCATTGGAAGTGGTTTGTGTTCCCACCAGTTTTTATCATAGGGCAAGTCCAGGCTTTTGCAAATTACCCAGTGAATATATTGTGCAGCTCTATCATGCCTGTTGAGATACTCTGTATGCACAAGAAGACTGCACTTGGAGACAACATGATCAATGGTTTCATTTTGTTGTTGACATACACGACATGTTGGGCTACTGCCGTTCTTTAATATGTTGGCCTTGTAGTTCCTTGTAGGAAGGCATTGATCTTGAGCTGCTATGATAAACACTTCTGTTTCAGATTTTAAACAAGAGGCCATTAGCCATTGATGGGTCAGGGCTTTGTCAACATCTGCATTATTCGCTCTATTATTATTATTATTGAGTGAGAAAGCAGTGCATGCCATCAAAGTGACACTGGGGTAAAATATACGAAGCCCAATATACCCATCATGACTACCCGTCTGATAAGGGTACACCAGGCACATGCATCACAACCATATGTGCGCGACATGGTGATCTCATATCAAGATAAACAGCACATTATTATTATTATTATTATTATTATTATCATTATTATTATTTTGTCCAAAAGGCTGTGAGTAGGCAGAATCATTAACATAGTGGACAAAATGCTTAACAGTATTTTACCCATCGCTACATTCTAAGTTCAAACTCCACCAAGGTCGACTTTACCTTTCATCATTTCAGGGTCAATAAATTAAGTACTAGTGAAACACTGGGGTCAATATAATCAACTAGTCCTCTCCCCACAAATTTCAGTACTTGTGCCTTTAGGAGAAAGGATTATTTTGCCTCTTAGCAGTATTTTGCCGATTGCTACATTCTGAGTTCAAATTCTGCCAAGGCTGACTTTGCCTTTCATCCTTTCAGGGGCAATGAATTAAGTGCCACAGTGAAGCACTTGGGTCAAGGGAATCACCTCATCCCCTCCCACAAAATTGCTGCCATTGTGGCAAAATTTGAAACTATTATTTTGCCTTTCATCTTTTCAGGGTCAGTGAAATAAGTATCAGCCACACACAAATAAGTATCAATCACACCAAGCTGTTCTTATTATTTAGTATCTCTTTACAGTCTAGTATCTATTACTGTCTAGACAAGTGGAATTTGGGAGTTAAATGATTGTACCACAGACAAAATGATTCAATTTTAAAAATATTTCTAACCTTTGAACACAGCCTTCAAGATTGTTACATCAAATTCTTCAGCTGAATCTATTTCAAAAATAGTTATCAGGTTTGGTTTATTAACGGAATCCAACACAAGATTAACCATTGGTTCTACCTGTTCATTTTTACCAAATTTTGTAGTAATTTGTTTTCTTATAACAACTTTCAGTTTCTTTAGTTGAGATCTAGAAAGATTATTTAAAAAAAATTGTAAAACTTTTAATAGTGAATAAAAGAAAGTTATATGTAAAGAATAGTACAAGATCTACACTAATGTAACAATACAAAATATGTTAACTAGACTACTACCTTGGTGCCCTAGTGATAAATAATGTTAACCAGGCTACACTATTAGTGACTCAAATAACAAATGATGTTAGCTGATAGATCTCATGCTTGATGAAACAGAGCTTAATTAAAGGAGGAATGACACCACCCATAATTTTTACAGGACATCTAAGAATGATGAAGGAAATACAAGAATAAATCACCACTCATGTGTTGCTGCTAATCAATTCTTGGATCTTGTAAATAGTTAACCTAGAAATCATAGTGTGGGTAGGTCTGACAAGAACTGGAGTTGTCCTTAGAGATGTTATTCACAGTATCTCTGTCATATGGTTGTAGGCCTTGTTTCGAGAACCTCTTATGTATCAATCTGCTGGAAAATAATGGTGCTATACATTGAAAATGCTGTGAATCAAGACATTATGTTATCCTCACATTGATGACCTGATCTGAATGCTTGCAATATTGTGGATTCTGTTAAAGGCAGAGAAAGATTAAGTACATCCAGAAAGATTAAACTACATCCAGAGACAAGGTCCCCAAGCAGAACTGGTTAAATCTGTATTGGATTGGTACATATTTATCATTTATGTTTACAGGTTTTTTAATGATGTTTCCTGTCATATATACTATTTGCTAAAAGGAGAAAATATAGACAAATCCAAACTTCAGGCATTTTCTTATCTGAATTCAATACCCTTCCCAAGAAAATATGTGTCCTTGTGTCAATATAAAAATCTCTATTCTGATTATCAATAGTGTCATAAAGCCACAAAATTCAGTCAAACTCCAACTCTACGACTACTATTTCTAAAATCAAAGTGTCAATTTCAGCAACAGGTGAGTTGCAAGCCGACAAGAGAGCTTTTACATTGTCATCCAAATTGTTTGAAATAGAAGCCAAATAATCCCTCAAGACACACTATTTTTTTTTAAATGTTGGCTCATACATGAATTGGATAATGTAGTCTCATACAAGGATATCAAGAAAACTTTTGCCCAACTGTTTCCTTGTTTAGGGCCAAGAGGAACTTAACCAATATCATCACCTCAACAAACAACAACAATTATCATTCTATCAAAATGAAGAACAAACCTATAAGTTTCATCTTCAAACATTTTTTGATAAGCATAAGCCATGATGTCTGCAGCTCGACCAGATCCCTGAAAATAAAATGGAGATAATTAACTAATTAATTAAAATCAAATGATGAGATAAGAAATAATACCTGGGAATAAGCAAGTAGTTTTAAAAATTACTCTTTAAACACACATATGTATTATTTGTAGTTTCCAAGATGAGATAAGAAATAATACCTGGGAATAAGCAAGTAGTTTTAAAAATTACTCTTTAAACACACATATGTATTATTTGTAGTTTCCAAGAAAGATAGTAGCAGTACTATACATGAATTTAATGTGAATTTAGCTGTAACACATGCAGGGAAGATATACATATTGTGGAAATAATAAAGTAAAGTAGATAGAGTCAACTGTTATTCTGGTATGAGACTGAACCAAACTGTTCTGATACCAATTCCTTAGAGCTGAGTTGTAACAATATAGAATAAAAATGTCAATAAAAAATACGATAAATGCCAATTGTGGATTTGAACTTGTAATACCTGAATGTAAACCATTTCACAATTTTCTCTCTCTCTCTCTCTCTCTCTCTCTCTATTTATCTATCCATCATTTTCTCTCTTTATTCATTTCAGTCAATGAGAGAATATTCTCCAGTTAACATCAAACGTCAATCCAAATAAGCTGTTGTAAACTCCTGTGTTGCTCTTACCTTCATTGCAATCTATAAAGTATCATGAGTTTGTGGTTGTTTCACTTGTTGTTACTGTTGTAGTGCAGCTGTATTATGGATGTTGTTCGTGAAATGGCTGGATTTGATCTGTAGATATACCATATTGTTCCTGTAATGTGCAATCTGATGTGCAGAGCTTTGTAATACAGGTTGCAGTGTATCATCAGCTTGGATAGGTTGCATTTCTTCCATCGTTTCATTTCTGGGCACCAATAGACGTCGAATGAACCCCTTCTTGGAGTGTGATAATTACTGTGCTTCTGCACTTGTTTCTAGTGGTATGTTTCTCAGCACAGAGCTTGAAACTAATATGGCTGATGTGTTGGGGATGTGTGAGCAGTTAGTTTCATTGAAAATGAAACAGTATAGAGCGTGTGATGTTTGAGCTGGATACAACAAACTCTGCCAATACATATCCAGGTGTTTTTTTTATTTTGAGTATTTTAATTTCATTGTCTAGGTTGTTGTTGTTTGTTGTTGTTGTTATTGTTGTTGTTGTTGTCGTCGTCGTTGTTGTTTACATCCTTGTCAGTTAATCTGTTATCAAGTGACATTCAAGCTATGATGATCTTGTCTTTTAGCATAGTGACAACTATGTCAAATGTATCCTTACATTTTTAAACCAATAAGGTGCAATTTGATGGAGATTTAGCTGCTATTTCCAGCAAGTTCAGCTAATCATTAACTTGCTTATTCACATGGTCTGCGGAAATGGTTTATACATTGTATGTAAAGATATGAAGTGTATGATTTTGTGATCTTTGTAGATTGTTGAAATTGATTGTTAAGTGATTAGGGGTCCAGACAGAACTGGTATGATGCAAGATGGATCTTTGTGTTGGTCAAATATGGGGTCAGTCAGTGTTTATAGTTTTTTTCAGCTAAACTCTTGCCTTCTTTTAGGATGTGTTGTAAATGTAGAGAAGGTATTATTGATAATTTTTAGTAGGAAGAACAAGTCCTCTGCCTTATTAAATGGCTACCTCATGTCTTTCAAGATGTTGGAGCCACAATGTTCTCTTAAGATGTTTATATTGGTGTCATATTTTGGCAAAAGGCCAGCAATTTTGGGGGAGGGTTAAGTTAATTACAACCGAGACTTATTTTACGAACCCCATAAGGATGAAAGGCAAAGTGGACTTTGATAGAATTTGAACTCAAAATGTAAAGACTGACAAAATTCCACTGAGCATTTTGCCTGGCATGCTAATGATTCTGTCAGCTAACTGCTAATATCAAGAAAATAAATTACTATTCTTGGTCCAATTTAGAGACAGACTTTTTAAACAACATTGGTTATAAAATACTCTGAGTTAAGTACATATAAAATCATTCATCTAATACAAATAGTCATAAGATTTAAGTAGTTGACCAGGAAACCAATGATCAGGTAGATAATTAAATAAGATATTTATATAGAATTCTGCACCAATAAAATACTCATATAGTCGTTCCATTTAGTTTTCTTAACCACAAGTTTCTTCAGATATGTAAACATTATGAACTGAATAAACTCCCAGTAACCTTATTTACATAATAGTCTATTTACTGACCTTTACTATTACAACTGGGATGTTGCGTGATATTGAATCACAAACTGACTTCAGAGTTCCAGGTCCACCTTCAACCATTACTACAACAGCTGGAATCTTAACCGTATTATTCCCTAAAATAACAACAAAACACAATTTGATTAAGGTATAAAATATATCTGTTTAATATAAGAAGTTAAACTTGACTCACCTGATTAAATTTTAAAATATACCTGATTAAAGTATAAAGTATAATTTGAATGAGGTGCTAAACATACCTGATTTAGTATAAAATATATCTGATTAAGGCATAAAATTTACTCAAATTAAGATATAACATTTGGCATCAGAAAAACCTTTCTGGTTTTCAGAAAACACAAAACTATAAAAGTTCCATAAGGTGATTTTTTTTAATGAAGACATGAGGCTTAAAAGTTGTAGGTAGCTTGTAATGCAATGATTAATAGTATTAATTTTATTCTGAACTAATTTGATTTAACTCTTATTTATATAATCTGTAGTTAACCTGTTTGTTAACAAAACATTTCTATATAAAGCTTTTTATATAAGCACAATATATTTAGTATATTCATTATTATCATTGAATATTAAAAATTCAATTAGAATTAGAATAATTGGCATGTAGGAATGGTAAATCATTGCAGTTATTCCAGTGAAATTTCTTACATGTTTACCTAACTTATGATTCTTTATAATTCCTATTAACAAATTAAACATGTGTAATAGGGACGAAATAATACCAATAAATTCTCCAACTTCCTCTTTTTATATAATAACTCTGCAAAAAATATTTCCAGAATCTTCAACTCTAATATGTATGTTACATCAACGCAACAATGGCAGCATCTGCATACTGAATTGTAATACTAGGATAAGCAAATGTGCTTCAAGAGAACAATTATGAAGATCATTTCTCAACACTTCATCTTACATCTTCACGGGTCAATCCCTGTGGAAGGGGTAGACCCAGGAAGACAGACAGACAGATAGATTTTCAACTGCTGGAAATAGCTTTTAGATTTTTGTGAAATTGAGATGTGGAGTTGTCTCCCATACTTACCATAAAAATAATACATTAAGAATTGACTAATAAGAAGGGTTTTTTTTCTTCAATGCATAATTATTTCAATTTCTGCTATCCCTGCATTAAATCTGTTACCACTAAGTTAACTATTCCCAATTTCTTTTTATATTTATAAAAAAAAAATTGGGAATTAGTCATTCAGATATACTATTCTCATGAAAAACAGTATTTAATATTTAATACCTGGAGCATCAAAGAGCTTAACACTGAATACTCATGAAGGATAGAAAAATAAATATTTGTTAGTGATTTATGTTAGCTAATAATTATTTTGGCAAGTGCATGAGACAACCTCAGTCATGTTTAAGTTTTGCTACAATCCATCAACAAAGCACAGACTTCCGTATACATGGTACTAAGTTATTCTAGACTGGATGATGTAATTGTTTTGAAACAAATATATTAACAATACTTGCATTAAAGACCCGTCGTTGCCGGGTCATAGTGCTAGTGCATGTATATATGTGTATATATATGTGTACATATTACATATACATCTATATATATATACATCTATATATATATAAATATACATCTATATATATATATAAATATAGTTATATATTTTGAGACTGGAATTGTTAGCCCGTCTCTTGCAATTTCGATCAGTTGGGAGGGGGAAATTTTTAATTTTTTCCGGGACGTCCTACGTCCCAGATATAAAGGTACAAATAAAATATTTCCACTTTGCAAGTTCAAGTCAAGTACTCTCTTGCACGCTCCGTTAACTCGAACCTTGCTTCTATTGTGGCAAATTTACCGCCTCTGATTAGATGTCTTTCATAGTCGCACCAAGACACTTTTCGAAGGTGCTTTCCTCCATGTGTTCAAATCTTCTTTTTTCTTTACATTGTATACTTTATAGACAATAGTCTTTTCTTTAATTTAATTTTTTATTATCCATCTGGACTATTCCATTTCTGCTCGCTAATTTTATTTTAATTTATTCCCATTCATGTGAAACCACTTATTCAAGTTCAAGTCATTGATGCAATTTTATACCAATTGCTATTTTTACTTTTTTGTTATGTTACGATTATATTATACTTTAGTTTGATTTTAATTATTACTTACTACATATAATTCAATTGTTATTATTATTTTTATTGTTAAAGTGAAAGTATCTGACATAAAATAGAGAAATGTTTTTGTTTCACTTTTAATACGTAATACTGAAATAGTGGAGAAGATATGATATTGCTATGGGCTCACTCTAGGCAAGAAGTTGAACTTTTTTTGCCTATGAAACTACATGGACCCTAAGTAAGGCATGTGTAAAATTTGAATGAAATTGGTTGTGTAGTTCTCAAGTTTTAGGGAAACACACAGACAGACAGACAGACAGACAGACAGACAGGCAGGCAGACAGACAGACACACATTCTCAGTTTTATATATATAAAGATATTGTAATAATGTGGTTCTCTACTAAAAAGTGAGATGTAACATGATGGATGGTCAAATTTAACAAGGTGTCCTTAATATTTCATCTCTGCTCTCTATGTCAAGTTTAGATTTATCTAAAATAACACCTTACCTTGGATTTTCTTTTCTTTAATAGTATTTTCTAACATTTTTCTGAACTTAATGTCTTCATTAGAAATTTCAGTTGTGCCATTATCGACAAGGATAAAATGTGAATGGTTAGGATCCAAAGCACACATGTTTTGGTGAGGTTCCTTTCCCATGTTATATTCTGCAGGCCAAGATCCCTAGAAACCAATTCAATATTTTATTAGTTACACTTATTATTAGCAGCATTTTATCATCTATATAATCCTCACCATTATTGACCTCATATGAATCTTACAATAGTCATTTTCAGTAATATCTTCTGGATTCCAGTTAAAATAAAAATTCTCCACTAAATCTTAGTTTATTTTTTCCCTTATCCTATAATTATTTCTCTTTGTATGTTGGGTTCGCCAAATCCCTAAAGTGTCAGAGGAAATTCTTTGTGGTATCTGTTCTAGCTCTTGACCCTCTGAGTTTAAATACCACAGAGGTCAATGTTGCCATTCATCTTTCTGAAGTGCATAAAATATAAAAAACAGTTAAGTTGACATTTCTTTCCCAGAAACTTCTAGCCTTATACCTATGTCAGATAATATTGAATTTATTATCATTTTTTAAACATATTTATTTAATTAAAGGAAGAAAGACAGCACCCATGACTTTTACAGAACTTCTAAAATTATTGAAGAAAAAAGAGAAAGAAACAATTCATGGATTGCTAATTTGATTCATGAAATGACCCAACCAGTTGTCATTGGCTATAGATAGGCCTGAGAATAAAACAGAGAAACCTCCTATGGGACCAGGATGCTGTAGTTTGTGACAAAAGACTTCTGCTATATAACCACTCACAACACTTCTACTGGATCCTCTCAAACAAGGAATTAAGGTAACTAATAATCATTGAATAAGCCAAGTTGATGATGTACCTATTCTTGACTATTAAGGAAACTACCAGCAGTAGATTGAACTCATATCCATGATCACATTATCCATTTAGCCAGTTTATTTTTATAATTCAAGTAAAGTAGAAAAATGAAACACAGAAGTCAAGAACCTTAAATATATCATTTCTCTTGTCACACAATTAGCAATTGTATCTTAAATGGAAATTATATGGGTTTTTTCTGAACATCTTGAAGCAATCTAATATTTAAACTCTTTAATCTTTATACTTTAATACTGATTTCAAATTTTGTCACAAAGCTAGCAATTTCAGATGAGGTAAGTCAATTACATTGACCCCAGAGCTAAACAGGTGCTTATTTTAACAATCCCAAAAGGATGAAAGGTGAAGTCAACCTTGGCAGAATTTGAACTCAGAACGTGAAGAAATGTCAAGTGTTTCACCCAGCACGCTAACAATCCTGCTAACTTCCCACCTTTACTTTAACCCTTAATATTACAATTTTACAAATCTATATTATAATGCTAGAAATCAATGCTCAATATTAATATATAGAGGAGTGATAAAATTATTAGTTTAGAATGAAAAGCAAAAAAAGAGAGAGAAAGAGAAAATAGCTTAAAATAAACAGAAATTCACATCCTCATTTTCTAGGGATTCCTTGTTTTGTACACAGTTCCATAATGCAATACTAATTGTCACCACTTTATTATTGCCACTAAGTGAGCATTCATTGTCATGTATAGCTTTGCCAATATATTTCACAACACCAGCATGTAAACCTGCACTTATGACCCAGGCACCTGTAAAGCAAACAATCAGTAATTATATTCAAATATTGACTTTTTTTAAGTTGTTAAAAAGAACAGAAACTGTTATTCATTATTACATTAATGAAAGAATACCTCATTCTTTTTCCCTGGGTATTCTAGTAAAGTGTATGGTTTTGTAACAGGTTCATTAAAAAAGTAATGTATTACAGAACTTATAGTAATTAAGGATTAAGACAATCTCTGTGAAATATAGCTTTGACCACATGAGCATACAACCTGAGTAAATATTGCCAGATAAAATTAATTATACTAGCAGAAAGACCAAACCTTCAGGCTGTTTTCTGTTAGCCATGATAATATTTTCACATTTGATTCCAATTAAATTAATAATTTTTATGTTATTTTACGTTTAATTATTTCTTTATTATAATAGTGCTCACTTGCTTAGTAAATATTGCTTTCATGATTTTATCACAGTAATAATCTCTCTTTTTTAGACAAACATCAAGGGCATCCAATTACGAAGGGGGAAGCAGTATGTCAAGTTTTACCTTCCCCTCAAAGCAACATAGAAATTTCAACTCAGCAGCCCATTTGTAAGCTTTACAATGTGTGTGTGTGAAAGAGAGAGAGAGAGGTGGGGAGAGAGAACATTGCAAACAATGAATGAAATGAACATGAAATGAAAATATCATATACATAAAAGAGCATAATTACAGATGTATACACCCCCCAACTTTGTTGCCTCATAATATCCAGAAAAATGAATAATTTTTAACAAAATTTTCTACAAATACTGCTTATATGTTGTGATTCAGAGTATATCAGGATTTATGGGAAAGAATTTTTCGGAGGGGTGGAGAGAGGAGTTTCGGAAAATTCACACAATCCAACTTTTTTTGCTCATAAATATATCTTCTCGGTTAATTTTCCTTTGATGTTGCTGCACCTCCTATGCATCCATAGCTTACACTGGGTACATCTTATGGAGTTTCTACCTATACATTTTCTACGATGATGATGGTATTACTGAACCACAAAAGAAACGTTGCACTGTAAAAGATTATTTGTTTCACACATGATATTATTGAGTTTATATGGATTTTATTACATTTCTAGATAGTTTGATGTTACTGACCCACAACACCACAACACAAAGATTGCATGTTGGGTTCAAACTCGTTCACTTTTCATAAACATAGTAATGCTCATGAATGCATCTTTATGAAAATCATGATGCAGGGTCAAAACATTGACTCATTTGGTATAAAAAGCACCCAAATTTATCAGCCTGTCATTCATTTTCCATATGCAGCAAGCATGCCAAGACTGACATGAAATTAGAGGGAACAAGCCATCGGATGTCCCCATGCTGGTCAACATCCATGAGTCATCGCTAATGACTTGAACTGCAATATTCAGACAATTGACATGTTCTGCTCTAAGTTAAGACTGGTGGGATAAACTTCAAAGAAGGCCAAATGATTCAGGACACGTGGCACCATGTGACATCAAACATGTTTCAGGAAATGACGTTTTATCATTAGGAAAAAACAGTTTCTTAATTAGCACTCTTCAATCAATGCTATGGCAGTCTGTTAATAAAGCAGTTTCTATTTAGTATGTGTACGACATTTCTTTTGCAGTTCAGTATATACATATATGTGTGTGTGTGTGTGTGTGTAGCTATGTGTGTGTATATGTGTGAGTGTCTGTGTATGTGTGTGCATGTATCTGTGTGTAAACACACACAATGCACTGTCAGTAAACTTGATGAAAAGTTGTCTGTGTATATATATATAGAGAGAGAGAGACTAGCTGACATACCTGGTAATTCCCAGGAAAGCGGGGCTTATCCCTTGGTTCCAGTCTCATAATTGTTTCGCTAATCCAGTAGCAACAATACAAGGTATGTAGCCCTTAAAATGTTTTTGTGCATTTATTGAGAATACTGAACTGTTTTACTCATGATCTTGTTTTTAGGAATTCCCAATAAGTTATGAGTACCCAAATTGTGAAGTCAGTTATGTAATAACATGAAATTAATTACCTGACAATAAGAATTCAAATAAAATGCAGGTGCTATGTGTTATTTCCCTTAGGTGTTTAAAAAAAATTAGTTATATAAGGTAGATATAAAGATTCCTTCCAGGGACCGTTTTATCGATTTTTTTTTAATCTAAGTATTTCACGTGGTTTCCAGACATGAGTTCTACTCACATGTCAAGTTTCATCAAAATCAATAAAACAATGTAAGAGGAGTTAGCTAACAATGCCACAAACAAACACACACCGATTTTCCCCATATGTAGTATATATATATATATACACATACTTACTTACAAGCTAAGTAAAAGGTGTACATAGGCCACTATATGTATATATAAATCCCAAAAAGTGGAATAAGAATGTGACAGACAACATTAAAAACATACGGACAGATAGATGATAGAAACATGGGGCCAGGAAAAACCAGGATGGAACACTTGTGGCTTTCTTTCATCAGTCAAGCTTCCAATCATCATTTCAGTAACGGTGATTGGAGCTTGACTGGTTTTTGCTCTCTGTCTTTGTATCGTCTATCTGTCTGTATTTTTTTTATTGTTGTCTGTTACACTCTTATTCTGTTTTTTATATATATATATATATATACAGAGAGAGAGGGGGAAGGGGAGAGGGGAGAGGGGAGAGAGGGGGGAGGGGGGAGAGGCGGGAGGGGAGAGAGATAGAGAGCCTGACAGAGAGACAAGAAGACAAACAGACTAATAAATAGAAAGTTAGACAGACAGATAAACAGAAAAATATCCAACATATGTATGTATGGATGAGTGTATATGGATGAGTGTATATGTATATACACAACATTTCATTTCAGCTCATTGTTTTCTTTATTTTCCTTGTATTCCTAATATTAAGCTATTATTTTGTGCTTTGTATTTGCCATGTCCTTCATTTGTCAACAGGGTGAAGAATATGTTGCCATCATCGTCATTGTCGTTGTCATCATCATCATCATCATTATTATTATCCTAGATGAAAGTTTATATGCTTACCTGTACTCCTTGCAGCTTTGACTAAACCATGCCCAAAAGCTTCTTTACGGTGTGGTTTCAACTGGAATCTCTTTCTACCTCCAGTCACAGAAATAAATAACTTAGGCAATGGTAAATTCCATTGAACTGTTATCAGATCAATAATAGTTTCCATCGGAGTTTCATAATCCACACGTACAAACTGTGTGTGAGAAATGATGATATATGATCAATATAATTAGATATATTTTCACAATTGATACAACGGAAAGGAAATTTCAGAGAGTTTCAATTTTATCATTTATTCTTTCACTTGTTTCAATTATTAGACTATGGCCATGCTGGAGCTCTGCCTTGAAGGGTTTTAGTTGAATGAATTGACTCCAAGACTTACTTTTTTAATCTAGTACTTACTCTATTACTTTCTTTTGCTGAACCACCAAGTGTCAGGGACATAAACAAACCAAGACTTATTATCAAACGGTGGTCGAGGACAAACATAAACACAAAGATACACACAGATATATCATCACCGTCGTCATTATCATTTAAGGTCTACCGTCTATGTTGACATGGGTTGGACAGTTTGACAGGAGCCAGCAAGGTAGAGGACTACACCAGGCTTCTGTCTTCTACCTAGCAGACTCCTAACTGTCCAACCCATGCCAGCATGGAAGGTGGACACTAAATGATGATGATGATGAATTAATAAATAGAAAACAACGATAGAAAGAACATATGATACTACATTATCAGCAGCAGCAACAGCAGTTTTGTCATTATCATCTTTTAATGTCCACTTTTCTGTTTCCATGGGTCAGACAGAATTTGCTGAGCTATATTTTCCACTGCAAGATGCTCTTTCTGTCACCAACCTTCACCTGCTTTCAAGTAAGGTGATATTTTCTCACAGCCAGACATGTTTTCATGGAAGATTGAAAACAAAGACTATTTCTGTATGACAAATTTACCAAACATTTACATGATATCTGCCTCCAGAAAAATACTCTTGTTGCCCACCATTTCTGTTTGACTAATCTCTTCACCCAATACTTCACTGTGTTAGGCCAGACCTTGCACCATGGATCCACCATGATCAGACTTCACAAGGAGCAATGGAACATCTTATTACAAACCCATGTACCATTTGGACTTAACATGCTACTCTTTCTTGTAACAGCTTTAACTTCCAATCTCTCACACCAATCTCATTGACCTTTCTTTGGCACTTCCTCCTCCTTTTCCTTCACTTCCACACACTCACATACATAATTTACACCTACCCATCAACCCACTCACCTCCACACACATACCCATGCGTAGACATTCATACGCACCCACACATGCTCAGATGTACAACACAAACACATGCGCATGCACACACACACAGTGACACACGTTCTCTCACATATGCATGTCACCCAGCCTCTCAACCCATATCCTGCTATCGTACACTCAACTGCTAACCTGCCAGATCCACTCTCTCACACACACTCCAGTTGACACAAACACATACACATACTACCAACCCATGCAGTAGTACTCCCTGCTCCCAGCCTGCACACACACACACACCACACACACACACACACACACACACACACACACACACACACACACACACACCACACACATACACATAAGCACACACAGATATACACATACATATATACACTCCACATACATAACTATCATACACACACATATACATACATACACACACACACAAAAACATATATACATATATACACTCCACACACATAACTATCCCACACACACAAATACGCATACATATACACATACACAAAAACATATATACATATACATACACTCCATGCACACACACACACACATACAAAAACATATATACATATATACACTCCACACACATAACTATCACATACATACACACACAGACACACATACAAACACACACACAAACATATACACACAAAAACATATACATATATACATTCCACACACTCACACAAACACACAAACAGACACACACATAAACATACACACAAAAACATATATACATATATACACTCCACTTACATAACTATCACATACACACACACACACACTGGCCATTTTGGCACTCTTCCACTTTCAAAAACCACATTTTCTTTCACTCTCCCTTTTCCATCAGTTATTTTTTGGCCAAGTAACAACATACATGCTTTTTTCAGACTTTCTGCTCCTTCCTCCTTTTTCTCCTCTCTGGTCATTTTTCCCTCTTTCCAACAAAGAGCCATACTCAAAATATCACTCCTACTTTTCCATCTAAAACTTTCATTGAGCCTCACTCTAATATATTCCCTGTGGACATCCAATTGACGTTTGTTGGGTTTTTTTTCCTGTTTTTTTTTGTTCTTGGAGTTGCTTATATGGGTTGTGCAGGGTGGGGGTATATACAACAAGTATCCTTCAGTTTTTGCTTACCAAATCCATTCATAAGGCTTTGGTTAACCTGGGGTTATAGAAGAAACTTTCTCAAGGTGCTCTGCAATGGAAAGCTTCATAACTATTCAGTTATGTCGATTAATATTACAATATCATGACCATATTAATAATATGATTAAGTTTTTTATAGTAAATTACTAATATGAAAAATTGTAGCTGGCTCTGTCAATATAGAAATAGTAATTAGTTCCAGCAATCTGATAGATGATAGCTAGCATTTCCAAAGCCATTATGAAATGAATAGCAAACTACATGTAAAAAAGATAATAGTTGGCTCAACAGTACAAATAGTAGCTGCTGTTATCCAATAATAAAAATGGTATTTAAAATTTTATTTTTATTTTTTTATTTGTCTCAGTCATTTGACTGCAGCCATGTCAGAGCACTGCCAAGTTATGGGGACGTAAACACACCAGCATCAGTTGGCAAGTGATGTATTGGGGGGGAAGGGGACACAGACACACAAACACACACACACGCATGCACACGCACGCACACACACACGCACGCACATGCACACACACACACACATATATATACACACATACATAAGACAGGCTTCTTTCAGTTTTCGTCTACCAAATTCACTCACAAGGCTTTGGTCAGCCTGAGGCTATAGTAAAAAATGCTTGCCCAAGGTGCCATACAGTGGAACTGAAACTAGAACCATGTGTTTGGTAAGCAAGCTACTTACCACACAGCTACCTGAGCAACCAATTCAAAAGAAAGGGACCACCTCTTTATCAATGAAAAATAATAGCTTACTAAACCAATAAAGAAAATAGTAACTGACTCTATCAATGTGATAAATAGCAGTTGGGTCTATTCATTAAAAAATTTTCATTAACTCAACCTCAAATAGAATTTAGGGTAATTAGTGATATTCTGCATCTCAAAATTTGTAATACAAGTAATTCAAATTGAGAATAAGTTTTATGAAAAATAATAGCTTTTTTTCTCTTTTCAATATGAAAACTTGTATTCTGTTCTCGCATGAAATATAATAGTTGTCTCTGTATACTGTAGAAAGTACAACCCAGTTGTCCCAGTATGGAAAAAATATCTAAGCCTAAACATAAACATAATATATGTTATACAAAGTCATATATGTTATACAAAGTCACTGATGAAATTACAAACTACACATTGAAATACAATTTATGCAAACAGAAATTATCAATAAAATAAGTATCAAAAATAATTACCTTTGCAATTTTCTGCCCATATCCTACAAACTTTACATCACCAAATGCATCGGTAGAGAAAACTGATGTACTGCTCTGACAATCACTTTACAGACAAATAGAAAGAAGGTGAATAGTTCAGGTAATGACATGGTAGGGAAAGTGGAAAATAGTAAATAGCAGAAGCAAGGGATACAAACAACCACATCTAAAAATACAAATATTCACAAATAAAGGTACACACAAATCCATACCTAAAAATAGACAAATAGCTTTTAATTTAGTTGAATAAAATAATGATTAATTTTAAATAAACTGAGAAAAAAAAACTAAAAAATACTTTGCCATCAGAAGTAATTGAAGAAAATGGGGTACACCATGGAATAGTGATTAAACAACTGGGATGGTGCTTCTGTTACACATATAGATATCATAAGACTATATCCAAAAAAAAAAAAATTACTCAATTGACTGGCATGAAGTCACTTACCAATAGGATTCAATCTCTGACTTTGTGAAGAGTTTTAAATAAAATACTTTGGCTCAGGTTTCATGCAATTTGTCCCCATTGGGACTAGCCATCATGATAGGAATTATGAGATGTAGAATTTTTGGTTATGAATGCAGCATTAGGAGATGCAAGAAACGGTGTATAAATAACGATGGTCAGATGACAAGAAGTGTTTTCACTCCCATAAACACTTTCATAGATGACATCATTGTCATTGTGGAAACAAGGAAAGAAGCTAAAATTCTCTGAGCCTGATTAGATGAGTTGTTTGAATGAATGCTGAAGTATAGATGAAAGCCAATGCACACGGACACTATGATCATGCTGTGAATCGGGGAGAGTGCCAGACTATGAGAGATATTTGAGCAAAGGAAACCATCTCAGATCATGCTGTGAATAGGGGAGAGTGCCAGACTATGAGAGGTATTTGAGCAAAGGAAACCATCTCAGATCGTGCTGTGAATAGGGGAGAGTGCCAGACTATGAGAGGTATTTGAGCAAAGGAAACCATCTCAGATCGTGCTGTGAATAGGGGAGAGTGCCAGACTATGAGAGGTATTTGAGCAAAGGAAACCATCTTAGATCATACTGTGAATAGGGGAGAGTGCCAGACTAAGAGAGGTATTTGAGCAAAGGAAACCATCTTAGATCATGCTGTGAATTGGGGAGAGTGCCAGACTATGAGAGATATTTGAGCAAAGGAAACCATCTCAGATCATGCTGTGAATAGGGGAGAGTGCCAGACTATGAGAGGTATTTGAGCAAAGGAAACCATCTCAGATCGTGCTGTGAATAGGGGAGAGTGCCAGACTATGAGAGGTATTTGAGCAAAGGAAACCATCTTAGGTCACGCTGTGAATAGGGGAGAGTGCCAGACTATGAGGTATTTGAGCAAAGGAAACCATCTTAGATCATGCTGTGAATTGGGGAGAGTGCCTGACTATGAGAGGTATTTGAGTAAAGGAAACCATCTCAGATCATGCTGTGAATAGGGAAGAGTGCCAGACTACAATTTCTCCAGAGAATGGGGTATGCTATGCTTCTATCCTTGACAATATTCGATAGTGGAGTTGAGTGATTGTAGTAATTGTTTTCAGTGTGAAGTCTACACATAATTGATGTGTATTCTGGAACCATGCAAATCATACTTTGCAAAGCATGCTTGATGGTAGAATCAATGTTTGAATACTGTTACTGATGCACTTAGTGTGTGAATATGAGTGACAGAAAAAAAAGGAAACGAGGGGATAAAAAGAAAGTATAATATATTTATTAAATGGTTTTATTATGAAAGTAGTATATGAAGAGAAGAATAGTAACAGATACATGCACAAAAGTAGTTATATTCTATTTACTAATTCAATTTAAATATTGGTTTCTACATAAAATGTCATGCTTAAATGGCAGTATATGTTATTTACAAATAATATAGATTGAAATAAAGTACAAATATATTAGTTTGAATCTAATCCCAAATTTCTGGTTACAATTTTATTGAATTGAAGAGATAAAAGATAATGTTAATTTCAAGAAAGTTGAACCAAGATGTGAAGGAAGAGTAATAAATGCTACAAGTTAATCCAGCACCCCCCTCCTATCTCTTCTGAAATTCAATAAACTTTATACAAATTGCTTGCGGCAAATAATTTAATTTTCTTTGTTAAGTGTTATTGAAACTGGCTTTATATGGGAGAGATTGCTAAAGTAGTGAGTTAAACTTACATCAATGTTTATCATTATTTTTGGTCGGTATTTAATCTACAAATCATTTTCATTTAATGGTTTGTAGATTAAACACTGATTAAACTCTAATTTAATTCCAATGTACTTATCTTAATATATAAGATAGTTATGGATGTCACAAAGTCTAAATTAGTTCACCGATACAATTTTATATGTTTAAGCTATTAATGTTATATTAGTCTTGATCAGCTTGTCCAAATTATAGACTGCCAGCCAGATTTTGCTTCTTAACTCTCTTCTGATTTTCATTATTCTGTCATTGAATCAATATTACTAGATAACTTGCATTAAATTGTCCAAATACTGAAGCAAGAAATGAATGTTTCAGTTCCTTTAAAGAACAGAGAATATAAGAAATTTAGTTTAATGCAAAAAGTATCATTTGAAATGACAATATACTTACGCATTATCAGGTATAGGAGGAAGATTAGAATTTGTTTCTCCTATCTGGAAAATAAATGATGAAATAATATTGGATGTTACAAGGAATAAGGAATTTAGAAATGTGTAACTCAAATCAGAGAAAGAAAGTCTGTGATTTTTGTAGTGCAATTATTCAGTGATAAAGACATATTTGGGTGTACAAAATTGGAATATAGCTGCAATTGTTTAGTGGAAATAATCCAAGCCACATTAAGAATGAAATGCATTTTTTTATGTGCTAACTTGTGCATGTGATGTTAATGCATGACATATGGTAACACATGAGAAATGATGGTATCAAGAGCAGAGTAAGGCCAAATTAGAGACATGAGAAAAAGTGGTGAATTCAGATTAGAGATACTAGATTTAATGGTGCATGATCAAGATAAATGGTGATTAGAAATACAACAAACCTACTCAACATTTTTTAGTGTATAAAAACAGGTGTTTAAGCAGCAGTGGAGATTATGCTTAATACTATCTGGTGTTTTTGAACTTGACATAATATTATAATTTTGAGGAAATAGAAATAAGAACTTCTGCAAACAGACGTTGAATCCAGGAATTGAAACTGAGAATTAAAACCAGGTCAATGTCTCAGTTCTTTAACCCTTTTGTTACTGTATTTATTTTGAGATGCTCTGTTTCTTTCAATTACTTTGACAATAACCAAGAATTTAGTAAAATAACTTAGTTATCATTCAGCTAGTGTTAGGAACATAAATTGTGACTAAGGTTTGGTGGAATATTTTAATTCAAAACTTATGAAAACAAGACATTGTACTCAGAGTCACAGCTAGTTTCAGCTGGGTTGGTAACAAAAGGGCTAAAAGTTTAATTCCCTGCATAAGAAGTTTAGGAACGTTCATCTAGTCGTTAAATTCTTTATTTCCCTGTTAATGAAGTATCACCATTCAACTTTCAGATTCTATTTTCTAGATTTTCTTTCCCTCTCTCTTTTGTACACGCACATTTATTTCTGTATGTATTTTACTTATGTATGTATGCATGTGTATATATCATCATCATCATCATCATAATCATCGTTTAACGTCCACTTTCCATGCTAGCATAGGTTGGACGGTTCAACTGGGGTCTGGCAAGCCCGAAGGCTGCACCAGTCCAGTCAGATCTGGCAGTGTTTCTACAGCTGGATGCCCTTCCTAACGCCAACCACTCCGAGAGTGTAGTGGGTGATTTTATGTGCCACCGACACAGGTGCCAGACGAGGCTGGCAGACGGCCACGCTCGGATGTTGTTTTTTATGTGCCACCGACACAGGTGCCAGACGAGGCTGGCGAACGGCCACGATCGGATGGTGTTTGTTACGTGCCCACAGCACGGAGGCCAGTTGATGCGGTACTGGCTACGGCCACGTTCGGATGGTTTTCTTATGTGCCACCGGCACTGGTACCACAAGGATACAAATTCCATTGATGTTCATCTATTTTGATTTGGTTTGATTTGATGATTTGATTTTCACTTGACTCAACAGGTCTTCACAAGTGTCACAAGAAGGAAGGTATGCACAGGTGGACTGACTACATCCCAGGTAGGGGCCACGGGTTATGACTTCACTAGTCTTGCCGGGTCTTCTCACGCACAGCATACTTCCATAGGTCTCGGTCTCTAGTCATTTCCATGGTGAGACCTAATGTTTGAAGGTCGTGCTTCACCACCTCGTCCCAGGTTTTCCTGGGTCTACCTCTTTCATGGGTTCCCTCAACTGCTAGGGATTGGCACTTTCTCACACACCTATCTTCATCCATTCTTGCCACATGACCATACCAGCGCAATCGTCTCTCTTGCACACCACAACTGATGCTTCTTAGGTACAACATTTCTCTCAAGGAACTAACGCTCTGTCGAGTAAGTATACTGACATTACACATCCATCGGAGCATACTGGCTTCATTCCTCATGAGCTTACACATGTCCTCAGCAGTCATGGCCCATGTTTCACTGCCATGTAGCATGGCAGTTCGTACACATGCATCATACAGTCTGTCTTTTACTCTGAGCGAGAGGCCTTTAGTCACCAGCAGAGGTAAGAGCTCCCTAAACTTTGCCCAGGCTATTCTTATTCTAGCAGTTACACTCTCAGCGCACCCTCCCCTACTACTGACTTGGTCACCTAGATAACGGAAGCTATCAACAATTTCTAGTTTTTCCCCCTGGAAAGTGACGGAAGTTGTTTTCTGCAGATTTTCGGAGGTCAATGCTCCCGAGCATCTGCCACATACAAAAACTGTCTTCCCAGTTAGCCTACCTTTGACATTGCTGCACCTCTTATGTGTCCATAGCTTACACTGGGTACATCTTATAGAGTTTCTACCTACACCTTTTCTACAGATCGAGCAGGGCCATCTTCCTGAAGACATTTGTGGATTGTCTACCTTTCTACTTATTAGTACTTTGGTTTTAGCTAGGTTGACTCTAAGGCCCCTCGATTCTAAACCCTCCTTCCACACCTGGAACTTCTCCTCCAGTTCTGATAGTGACTCAGCAAATAGCAAGGTCATCAGCATAGAGGAGCTCCCAGGGGCAACCTGTCTTGAATTCCTCCGCAATTGCCTGGAGGACTATGATAAATAGGAGGGGGCTGAGTACTGAACCCTGGTGGACCCCAACCTCTACTTTGATTCTTCTGTGTACATGTTGCCAACCCTAACCTTACTTGCGGCATCTCTGTACATGGCTTGCACAGCCCTCACCAGCCATTCATCTATCCCTAGTTTCCTCTCATTGACCACCAGATGAGGGATCGGGGGACCCTATCAAAGGCTTTCTCCATGTCAACGAAAGCCAGGTACAGGGGCTTATCTTTGGCTAGGTATTTCTCCTGCAGCTGCCTTACCAGGAATATAGCATCAGTGGTGCTTTTCCTGGCATGAACCTAAACTGCATCTCATCTAAACTAACTCTCTCTCTAATTAGTTGGGCTATGACCCTCTCCGTAACCTTCATTACCTGATCCAACAGCTTGATACCTCTGTAATTATTTGTATCTAGGGCATCACCTTACCTTTGTAGCAGTTGACTAGTATACTGCTACACCAGTCATTGGGTATGACTCCTTCGTGTATCACCTGGTTGACTATACGGGTGACTAGGTTATAGCCGACACTGCCAGATATTTTGAGCATCTCTGCAGTAATCCTGATGGGCCTGGGGCTTCCCTGTCTTCATGCTTCTAATTGCCTTAGCTACCACGGAACTATCAACTCCGATAGCTGGTCCCTCTGTTGGGTCAACATTCGGCAGACTCTCTTATCCCATTCATTTTCTTTATTCAGCAACCTTTCATAGTGGCATCTCCAAACCTCTCTCTTTGCATCCTCATTTAGCGCAAGTGAACCATCATCCATGTGAACACACTTCTCTCCTACCACATCACGATTCTCTCTCACACACTGTCTTGCAACACGAAATACCTCAAGTCTTTCATCCTCACGGCTCAGAACATTGGCAAATTTTTTGTTATCCGCTTCCCCTCTGGCTAAATAAACCTGTCTCCTAGCTTCCCTTCTGGCTGTCTGATACAATTCCCTGCTACCACCGTTCTTCCAGTCCTTTCAAGCCTGTCTCTTTTGTCTAATAGCCCTGTCAACCACAGTGTTCCACCACCATGTTACTCTGGGTCGAGATGGTACTTTGCTCCATCCACAGATCTGGTCAGCAGATTGTCCCGTAGAAATCTCCAGTTGTCTTCCACATTAAGTGAAGCTATATCCCCTTCTATTTCTTCAAAGGCTTCGAGTAGTATGTCTCTAAATCTCTGTCCATTTGCAGGATCTTTAAGCTTCCAGACCCTTCTCCTCCAAGCTGGTCTTCTTCTGGGCAACCATTTAGCTCTGATCCTAAAGTCGCTAACTACTAATCTATGTTGAGGAGTACATTCTTCGCCTGGAAAGGTTTTGGCATTTATAATCAGCCCTCTTTCCCTTTTTCTGGCAAGGATGTAGTCAATCTGGCTGGTGTGTCTGCCAGAACGGTAGGTGACTAGGTGAGAGGTGGGTTTCCTGAAGTTGGTATTGCAGACCATAAGGTCATTTGCATCGCAGAACTCCAGCAGCCTGGTTCCCTCCTCATTACGAGAGCCAAAACCGTAGCCTCCATGGACGCCATGGAAGCCCCCGACATGCCGTCCAACATGTCCATTGAAATCACCTGCCACGAAGAGAAGGTCACTGTCATTTGTCAACGAGGTAGTCCGCAATAGGGTGTCATAGAATTGGTCTTTTTGTCCTTCCGGTAGCCCTGGTTGAGGGGCATATGCCGAGATGATGGTAGCTGTCCTATGGTGAAGGACTAATCTAATTTTAATTACTCTGTCACTTACTCTGACTACCTCGATTACCTTACCTACCCAGAGAGAGAGAGAGAGAGAGAGAGAGAGAGATGTATGCATGTATATCTGTATGTATGCATATTATTCTTAAATAAGAATACAGTTGATCATAACTGCAAAGTTTCAGCCAGCTACGTCATCATCAGACTGTTTAATTAGCCAAAACTTGTATGTATGTATGTATGTATGTATGTATGTATGTATGTATGCATGCATGTACAATGTGCTTCTTATAGTTTCCATGTACCAAATCCACTCACAAGGCTTTACAGATTATATAGTGTTGCTGTCATACAAAAGTATTAATGAAATTCCAAACTTCAAATTTAAAGAATAATCAATAAAACAGACAATTTTAAAAGAATTACTTCGTTTCCTTGAATACTTGGTAACTTTTGTAGCTCATTTCTATTTCTCGCCTGTGCTTGATCATCACTTGGAAGATTTGATTTTACCGTGCTGAAATCAGTAAATGATAGAATTCAAGATTTGTAAAATGAATTTGTTATGATGAGCCTAGAGTCTAGTATTTCAGTCTTTATCTTTTGTTTGAGAGTGAAAAATAGAAGGAAGATTGTGTTTTTGCTGAAATGGAATCAAGAAAATGGAAAAGGAATTAAAGTTAAAGAAATGATGTGGGAGGTGTGTATTTCCAGAGAGAGTAATGCAACGATTCGGTCAGATGTCAAAGGTGAGGGTTAACAAAGAGTAAATGAAGCTAAAAAATTTTAGACAGAAGTCAGAAAGAGACAATTTCTCAAAGACAAGTAGACATAAAAGGACTGATTACACAGTTTCTAGGTCTATTGTTAGAAATGCTATGCTACACACAGGGGCAGAGATTGCTCTTTGTGTTGCATGGACATTCTAGGTATCTTGCAAAGAAGGAAAAACTTTATTAATAAATTTGAGTAATTGAGTTTAGGGTACCTCCACAAGTTTAGAAATACTTTCTTATATTACCAACCAGGATAATAATTATAATTGGAGTATAATTGTTGGTAATGATTAAGACCATAATATAATTAGAATAATAATTAGAGTCCTTCATTACACCAACTATATCAACCTTTGTAATATTTCTGATTTTAATGTTTAATATATGATCAATAAGTGTAATAAGAGAAGCTGGTATGCATGGGCGAATGATGGTCTTCCACAAACAATTTTCCCCAGATTTATGCCTCGGATGGAAACTTTCTAGATGCATCCCATGGTTATTCCATTCATGAGTGAAGAGGGTCTTTACCCTTTATACATGCACATATACATACATACATATTAATGTCCATTTTTCCATGATTGAGGTAAATTTTCTACAGCTAGGTGTCTTTCTTTTATTACTGGTCACTTTTTTTATGCTTGATGCCCTTCCTACAGTCAGGTCTCACCTGTTTCAAAGCAAGGTAACTTTTCCTTATGGTCACAGGTTTGCGCAGAATATTGGAAATGAATGACACTACCTGTATGACTGTCATGCGCCTACATGATGTCAAGACAAAAAGACATGACATATATATGTGTAATATATATTGAGTGTGAAGTGCATTGAATAATCATCCTGAGGAGGCCTCCTCCTGGGGTTAAAATAGCAATATTGTCTGTTCTCATAGAACACCCACTTTTAAGAGGCAATAAACATTACTTGTGTATATGTGTATATATATATATATATATACACACACACAATTTGTAGAATGTATATTGGTTCTGTACCAAGTTGGATTTGAATTGAATTAAAGTTTGTCAACACTTACAATTTTTCCTTTCCTTATACTTTATTTACTGTTTTCATAAACACAGAATATATATTTTCATATATATTCTTTATACGGACTATGCCTGTGGACTTGGATGTTTGACGTCCCTTTAGAGGATTTCGGTCCTCACCTATTTTATATGTGTGTGTGTAGAGAGAGAGAGAGAGAGAAAGAGAGAGAGGGAGACAGGCAGACACTGATAGAAAGATAGATAGATAGATAGATAGATATACAATGAGTTTTTTTCGAGTTCACTCACAAGGCTTTGGACAGTTCAAAGCTGTAGTAGAAGACACTTACCCAAGGTGCCATACAGTGAGACTGAACCCAAAACCATGCGGTTGGAATGCAATCTTCTTAATTACACTGCCAAGCTTGTGCCAATAATAATAATAATAACTCTACTCTGTCAGTCACAAATGACCATGGGTACACTTAAGAGGTTCCCTTCTGGAGTACAAGTCTGTGCGGAAAGTCGCTTCACCAACGAACGCACAACCTAGGGGTGTTTTTATGGAAGACCATCAATCACCCATGTATACCAGCCTCCCCTCTCCACACCACCAATGTTATCCAAGGAAAAGGCAGAGGGGCCAATACAGCTTGGCACTAGTGACATCACAGCACATTTCTACAGCTGAGTGAACTGGAGCAACGTGAAATAAAGTGTCTTGCTCAAGAACATAACATGCAGCCTGGTCCAGGAATTGAACTCACAACCTCACGATCATAATCTCAAAGCCTTAACCACTGAGCCATGCGCCTTCACAATAATAATAATAATAATAGATAGGTAGTCATATTGGATTTCATATATATGCATCTCAGTGTCACTTTGATGGCATGCACTGCTCTCTCACTCAGTAATAATAATAATAATAATAATAACAACAACAACGACAATAATAATAATAATCCTTTCTACTATAAGCACAAGGCCTGAAATTTGGAGGAGGGTGTGTGTCAATTACCTCAACTCCAGTACACCATATCAACTCCAAAAAGAAGAAAGGCAAAAGAGACCTCAACAGAATTTGAACTCAGGAAATAAAGATGGACAAAATGTCACTAAGCATCTTGCCTGGTGTGCTAACAATTCTACCAGCTCATAATAAGAATAAAGTTCATCTGGGTCACAATGCATCTGACATGCTCGGAAGGTTCTGCTGCAGGTCAGGCACTGGTGGTCTGCTAAGAATGAAGGCAAAGAGTTAGCTCTGGACTTGTACTGCTCACATTTTCTTTACATTCCTCTGATCCTATTTTGTTTATAGGAAATGGCACTTCTGTTGGTGTCGCTACCTATGCCAGGCAGGGTGGTCCTGTGCTTGCATTTGCCAGGTGTTAGGGCTGGTCTGAAAGCACTTTAGTGAAGCTTTCAGAGTATCTTTAAAGCACTTTTTCTGCCCACCTTGTTTGTACTTGCATTCTGCCAATTCACTATAGAACAGTCTTTTGGTTATCTGTGTGTCAACCACTCAAACAAAGTGGCAACCAACCTAAACTGTCCTCTCCTCAGTAATGTGTATTTATGTATATACATATGTATATATATATATATATATATATAACGGGAAGCTTTATGAAAATAAACAAAAGACGAAGGCAGGTGGAAAACAAACGAACAATTGTATTAGTATGGCGCTCAGGAAATATAAATAAAACAAGTCTTTAACGTTTCGAGCCTACGCCACAGAGAGAGAAAAACACAGAAAGAGGAGAGAAAAAAAATGCGTGCAGTAGCTAACGAATCAACATGGCGATATATATATATATATTTATATATATATATATATATATATATATTTATATATATATATATATATATATGCACACACACACACACACAGACACACACACACACATATATATATATATATATATATATATATGATTGACTACTAAATCCACTAGTTTTTTTTTTATTCTTTCTCTGTTTATTTCCTTGTGTTCCTTTCTGTTGAAGAGCATAGGCTAGAAACGTAAAAGGCTTTCTCACTTTCCCAAGCATCAAACTAATACACCTGCTTGTTGTTCATACACCTGTCTTCATCTTTTTTTCTGTAAATTTCAACTACACACACACACACACACACACACACACACACATTACACTCACATACACAAAGAGGTTCAACAACTAAATATCAGATTGAAATATGAATTGTGCTTGAATTGCTTGATTAAAACCTTTAAGGTGGTGCCAAATCATGACAGTGGCTCAATGGTTGAAACCAGTAAAAGGATTAAAGTATGCATCTTTCCAGCTCAACCGAAGTCATTTCTATCATCCCTTCTATAATGTGAGTTGCCATGGAGCTCCTCTACAGAAAGCAAGAAAGAAACCTGTTGTGTTCTGGTCTCACACAGTAACCCCTCATCTTTTAGCATAAAGCCACTGCCTTCTCAGTCAAAGGATATCATAGTCATGTAAGCTACTTGGCAATCTCCTTAATGCTGATGCAATGAGAAAACATCCAGCACACTTTGTGAAGTAGTTGACATAAGAAGGACATCCAGATGTAGAAAATAGACATTGAAGTAGGCATTGATGAATGATGTAGTTATTCAATGCATCATATCCTATCAAACCATCCAAACCATACCAGTATGAACACGGCCACGAAATAATGATAATGATGTATATATATATATGCACATGTGTGTGCATAGGAGTGTGTGAGTGTATGTGTTTGTGATCAGGCATGTATATGTATCTGTGTCTCTGTGCATGTGTGCATGTGCATGCATGCATGACTATCAGTAGCAAGCACAATGACTTTCCCAATGAATTCACAAACTAGTTTCTGCTTCTGCTTAATTCTAATTCATATCAATCTGTTCCTCATTAAAATGCTATATGTTTTGTCAACATTATTAATGTTATGATTGTCTTGAGAATGACAAGTTTGCAGGAATGATGCATTGCTATACTAAATGCCAGGTAAATTTAACTTTAAGTCTACAGATGATTTCAATTCCTCTCCAACTGAAAATGATATAAGCCTTTCTACTTTAAGCACAAAGTCTGAAATTTTGAGGGAAAGTGGATACTCAATTACATTGCTCCCAGTATTCAACTGGTATTTATTTCCTCAACCTCAAAAAAAACGAAAGGCAAAGTTGACCCCAGCAGAATCTGAAGTCAGAAAATAAAGTCTGAAGAAATGCCACAAAGCATTTTCTTTGATTCTTCCAGTTCATCAACTTACTGAAAGTAAAATAATACAAATTGTATTATTAAAAAAATTTTGTTTGTGAAATTTAAGGAAATAACATATATTTTAATTTCTTTAAGGACCAGGTAACTCAAAGTAAGAAGTTTTCAATCATTCCTAAATCTTAAGTGAAATGTGCTGTTTGGAAATGATCTACATATGTCATCAAATTTAAGAACATATCTGTTGCATTACCTCAATTTTATGTAATGTCTCACCCATTGCTTCATTGCATTCTGCAAAATAAAAGAAACAATAGTAAATATTAGAGCGAATGATGAAGTTAAAACTTCCAACTTTTGACATTAATGCAGTAACACTGTAGGTTAATGGAATATGTGTAGTTTCTTGCAGAGCATCAATGGGAAGAATGAACTTATTTCTTTATTGCCCACAAGGGGATAAACATAGAGGGGACAAACAAGGACACACAAATGGATTAAGTCGATTACATCGACCCCAGTGCGTAACTGGTACTTAATTTATCGACCCTGAAAGGATGAAAGGCAAAGTCGACCTTGGCGGAATTTGAACTCAGAACATAACAGCAAACGAAATACCGCTAAGCATTTCACCCAGTGTGCTAATGATTCTGCCAGCTCACCTCTTTATACAGGAAGAATGAACTATCTTATTGTTACCACCAGAGGTACAATGTCACAGTAACTAGTGCTGGTCACCACTCCAGTTTCATACACTACACTTTCAGAATTACATCAACCACCTACTGGACACTTACTGCTAACCCTGCATGAGCATCCTGCCTCTTCTGTGCATGGTTTAGGGGTGCTTGCTAATATTTCTTAATACTAGATACATAACTGAAAGAGTTGTGTCTATTAAATAAATTCCTATAGCTATGTGACTACATGAAATGTTTGTCCCCTAAACTAACGAAAATCCTTTCCACACAAGTTTTGATGTTGAGTAAGAATGGTGGTGGGTAAATCAACCGACTTTACAATAGCACTTCTTTTCATGGGTTTTAGATGTGGTCCTTAAAACCACTACATGCCAAAGCTTTATTGTAATAGGGGGCTGCAGCATCAAGAACTTCTTTATTGAAGGACTGGTTCAAAATCTTACTGATACTCTTCTCTGGATTCTTAAACAAGATAGGTGTTTGGCAGAAGAGCATGTTAATGCATGACAGCCTTTTGTTTGGTTCAGGGTAGAGCCTGTATTAACTGGTATCTAGATCCAACATAACATCTAAAAATGGTAAAATTGGTTTCAATTGTAATGTTGAGTCCAAAAGAGCTAAAAGTGCAAACTAGATCCTTCTTAAGCCTATATAAGGTATGCCCATTAGCACTGCTAGATATGGCTAGAATGTCGTCTGTATAGCCCAAAAGGGTTGATAGGAACCCCTTCGTTAAGGTGGCCACTATGTACAGTCTTATGAAATTTCAGGTATCCGCCCTGTCAAAGGCTGCCATCACCACTTCAAAGAAGCTTACTAGGTTGGTTTGTTTGACCCACATCAAATCTTTGTTGAACAGCAGTGTTTTTCTAGCATCAGCAAGATTCCAAGAGGACATGAGCACCTTAGCTAGTAACCCTTCTGGTATAGATGGATAAAAGTCCACTATATCAAACTGGGTGAACTTTGCCCTACCTTTATCCTGGTGGGTTTTAAATCATGAAATGACTTCATTGGTGCTACACTATAAGGAGAGATTGAATGCTTTCTTTAAGTTGTCATTGATCTTTTTCAGTATATACTTGCTTGTCAGACCAATTTCCAATTTAGCAGGATTAATCAGGTGGCATTTAGAATTAGAGGCAAAGTTTGGTTTATGGTCTTTGATGATGATAAAGGCACTTCTCTTAGCTAATGCTTCCACCCTGCTAGCTACAGCTAGACTATTGGCTAACCAGTTTGCTTCAGACTGAACTGAATAACTAAATCTTATTGGCCAATTTTTGCCCTTTTCACTATGACTTCCTCACTTCTATCTGCAGGAGTTTTCGATAAAAACTTTTTCGATAAGGACTGTTTCATCCTCACTCTCAGAGTGTTTCTGACATGAGTCAGGCAAGTGTCATTAAATAGTGCCATTGCACACCCAGTTGCAACTTTTTTCTGGGTGTTTCTTTTGAATAAAGTCTGAAAGTTTCTCCCACATTCCCAACATTTCCTTTATCGCATGGCTAGGAAAACGAAGTTTTGCAAAATAACTGCAAGCTCAATTGCAAACACAAGAATAATGCTTCTGTAGCCTGTAACAACTAAATAGGCATTTTACCACCCGTTTAGCTAACAATCCTCAAACGATCTTTGCACTTGCTAATGTACATATCTGATTGGTCACCTAGATAACGGAAGCTATCTACTACCTCTAGTTTGCCCACCTGGCAGTTAAGGGGGTCTACTTTCTGCACATATCCAACATTTATTATACCTGTGCATCTTCCACATACAAAAGCTAGTTTCCCTGTTAACCTTCCTTTGATATTGCTGTACCTCTTATGTGTCCCAAGCTTACACTGGGTGTAGCTTATGGAGTTTCTACCTACGCCTTTTCTACAGGTTGAGTTGGGCCATCTACCTGAAGGGATCTGTGATTTGTCTGCCTTCCTACTTACTAAGTCTTTGTTTTTTGCAAGATTAATTCTAAGGTTATTCAATTCTAGATCTTGTTTCCATATCAGGAACTTCTAGTTCTGGTAGTGATTCAGCTATAAGAGGAGTTCCCAGGAACAGTATGTCTTAAATTCCTCTGTTATTACCTGGAGGACAATAATGAACAAGACAGGGTTGAGCACCAATCCTTGATGAACCCCTACTTGTAACCTGAATTCATTGCCAACTCTTACCTTACTGGCAGCATCCCTGTACATGGTTTGCACAGCTTTCACTAACCATTCATCTATGCCTAGTTTCTTTATTGACCACCAGATAAGGGATCAGGGTACCCTGTCAAAGGATTTCTCCAAGTCAACAAAGGCGAAACACAGAGGTTTAACTTTGGCTATGTATTTCTCCTGCAGCTGTCTTACCAGAAATATATATGTGTGTGTGTGTGTGTGTGTACATATCATATATATACCAACACATATATTTACATACATACATATAAAGATATGTATGTAACTATGTATACACACATATATGTGTATGTGTATATATATATATATATATATATATATATATATATATATATATATATTTAATATTAGGAAATATGATTCCAATCTTACAGGGAAAAATTCAGTTTAGTAATACTAAATCAAAATTTCACAATATATAATACATGTATATAAATTAGAGAAGAACCACCATGAAGTAATTGAACAATGATATACTTAAATCATGCCATATAGAAAAAAATTAAAGATACGATAAAACATTTACCTAAAACAAAATAAAGTACTAAATAATAAACAAATTGTATATAATTAGTAAATAGACTACACGTATTTCGTGGCTATATTTTCAAATTCATAACAATAAAATCAATTCAATTTAAATATAGTCACTCATCAGGTCTAAGATAAAAATTTAAAAATAAATAAATGTATGTATACTATCTTATAACAAAATATCTTATACTATTTATTTATTATTTAGTACTTTATTTAGTTTTAGGTAAATGTTTTATAGTATCTTTAATTTTTTTCTATATGGTATGATTTAAGTATATCATTGTTGAATTGCTTCATGGTGGTTCTTTTCTAATTTATATACATGCATTATATGTGTGTGTGTGTGTGCGTGTGCATGTATGTGTGTGTGTGTATACATACACACACACTAGTAAGCCAGAGTTATGCAAGACACCTGTCTGTTTTGGCTTGCTTTCTACTGCTGGATTCCATTTCTAACATCAACCACTCTATGTGTCAGACAGAATTCTTCAATGCAAATTTTCCATAGTATGATGCAAGACATTATTTCTCCAAGACCAAACATATTTTCACATGAACCTAGAGATGAGTGATTCCTACTTATATAACAATGATACACATCTATAATTATTCTATGACATCAAGACAAGAAGATACAACTACACACATGCATACACACGCTAACACACACACACACACACACACACACACATGCATGTATGCATGTGTGTATATATATAATAGAATTCTTTCAGTTTCCATCTACCGATTCCCAATTTTGTTCGCTGACAGCTATAGTAGAAAAATGTTACTCAAGGTGCCATGCATTTCGTCTGGATTGAAAATGGCCTTCATTTATTCTTGAAGTGAATATGTATCTAGATAGTCATTTAAATCTTTTATTTTAATACTATACAAGCAAACAGTTGAAGGGTTTTACATCAAAATATCAGTGATATACCATTCCCCACCTCACAGTAATTGAAAATATTGATTTCAATTTTGGCACAACGCCACTAATTTTCAGGGCAGGGCTAAATCAATTACATCGACCCTATTTTTTTACTGACCCCCAAAAGGGTAAAAGCAAAGTCAACCTTGATGGAATTTGAACTCAGATCATAAAGATGAATTTCTGCTAAGCATTTAACCCAGTATGCTAATGATTCTGCCAGCTCGCTACCTTACTGTAATCAAAAACATTGATCTTAATTTTTGGTTCAAGGTCAAGAATTTTGGGCTAAGTGAAAGTCAGTCAGCTGGTATTTATCTTATTGACCCGAAGAGGATGAAAGACAAAGTCAGCTTCAGCAGAATTTGAACTCGGAACGTACAGAGGGAATATATACCACTAAGTATTCCACTCAGCATGCTAACAATTCTGCCAGCTTGCTGTCTTAGCAATATTGATACTTATTATTGTTATAATGATGGTAGTTGATCCATTAAATAAAGGATCAGTCAAATCTTTATAAAATCACAGCCATTCATGTTTAGAAAAAGAATGGGAGAATATATAGATATTATAATCCTAGAGAAATTATGTCTGAGAAAAACATGAAAAAATTATGGCTGAAATGATTTTTGGCCATAAGTTTGCTTGATTGGAGCTAACCTGTTGCTAAACAACAACTATGACAATAGATGTACACATTTTGTACTTACATTTCTCTTCTTTTCATCATCAATAGCTTCCTTTTCATCATCTCCATTATCGTTGTTGGTAGTCATTGCTTTCTCTCTTCAATGTTTTATGTTCCTATAATCTAAAAATAAAATAACTTTTTGAATAAATTAGAATTTTAAAAAAAAGTCATGAACTCAAATTTAATAGTAATTTCGGATTTGATATTTCGTAAATTCCTTTATTATTATTATTTTTTTTTCTTCATCTGCTAATGTAGACCCAAAAACACATATTTTGTTTAGGGTAGAAATTTCCAAGGAGAAGGTAGACAATTACATTGACCCCAGTACTTGACCAGCATTTATTTTATCAATACTGAAAGAATGAAAGACAAAGTGAACTTCAATGGGATTTGAACCCAGAACGTAAATTCAGATGAAATACTGGTTAGCATTTAGTCCAGCATGTTAATGATTCTACCAGCATGCCACCTTGTTGCTGTTGTTGTTGTTGATGATGATGATGATGATGCATGTCACATTTGTTGTTTTGATAGTGCTAGCCTTGTTCATCAGTGGAAGCGCAATGGTCCAGTGGTTAGGGTAGAGGACTCGCGGTAGTGGGAGCGCAGTTTCGATTCCCAGATCGGGTTTTGTGAGTGTTTATTGAGCGAAAACACCTAAAACTCCACGAGGCTCAGGCATGGTGGAGGGCCAACCCTGCTGTACTCTTTCACCACAATTTTCTCTCACTCTTTGTTTCTGTTGTACCTGTATTTCAAAGGACCAGCCTTGTCACACACTGTGTCACGCTGAATCTCCCCGAGAACTATGTTAAGGGTACACGTGTCTGTGAAATGCTCAGCCACTTACACGTTAATTTCTCGAGCTGGCTATTCCGTTATTCGCGTTAACTGGAACCATCGTCATAACCGACGGAGTACCACGAGTGTGACATCTGTTTTTGCAATCGAGCTCTCCACTCATAATAGCAGCAGACTTATAGCCTTCAGATGCATTGAGACAACATGCATGCTTTCTTGGGAGCCCTCTTGTGCTCATCGAGGACAATTTGAAACTCCAAAGTAGGTGCTTGAAAATTCTGATATATCTGTTATTTGCATGGACCATATCTTGAAGAATAACAATAGATTCAAACTTTCTGTCTGGGAAGATGATGTTTCTGTTATAAGCCTTGTCTCTTTAAGTCATCGACAAAGTATAGCTGTAGAAAATGGGGTTCATTGTGTGGGGAGCGAACCTTGTAGTAGATTTCCTGTTGTCCTTTAAGAATCCATGTGATTTTTCCTTCTTTAATGATGTTGGCGCCAATGGAAGTCATTTAGTAGCAAAACGAGCCGCCTTTTAACCATAAAGCCATACCTACAACTGTGTGCATGCGCACGCGAGCATACACACATAATACATATATATATATATAAATATATATATATATATATATATATATATATATATTATATTATATATATATATATATATATATATACATCATGTGCATATGTCTGTGTGTGTGACTTTGTATGTGTGCATGCGTGTGGTGTTTCTGTATGCGAGTACTCAGGTAGCGAGAGGTATTTGAAGACATATTTAGTTATTTAATAAAATTACTCTTATCTAGTAAAAGCCAAACGACTTCTGATTTTGTGCACATGTTCTTCCTAAACTTATGAAATAATTCGAAGAATCTGCCCTCAGCTTCCATGACTCTTTCAATGCGAGATCGGAATCGTTGACCTGCCAGTACTATATAGTTCTTGTTCATTTCGGACAATAGTAACCTTCAGTAGAGCTACGATGTTGTGAGAATGTCACTTAGCCTCCCTTTCAATAAATCTCCAAATGTAGTAGTCCATGGGATTTAAATCTGGTGAGTCTGGAGGCCACAAGTTTGATGTTACGACACTGTAAAGACTGTATGACATCCATTCAGAGGCTACCTAGGCTTCGTGAGAGGTTGTTTAGTCTTGCTGAAACACGTACGGCTTTCCACTGCAAAGGTCAATCATCCAAGGCTTTACAACTGTCTCACACAATTCAACGTATCAAGCAGCAGTAATTTTAAGATCCTGTTGAAAGATATGAATGGCATGACTAAAACCACTCCTGAAACTGTAACAGTTGTTGGAAACTTAGTGTGCATCGTTTTGGGAACACCAGAAAGATCTGCATATAACCATCAGTTAGAATTTTAGTGTTGGTTAAAGTTTTTCTCATCCGAGTAGAACCTACGCATGGCATATTCGTGAGGGTTTTTAATCTTGATA
>NC_043013.1:26318022-26320522 GCF_006345805.1 Octopus sinensis
TATATATATATATATTGATAGATATATATATATATTGATAGATATAATATATATATTATATATATATATATGATATATATATATACATACAGACAGACAGATACATACATACATAGACAGATGTGTATATATATATATATATATACACACACACATATATATGCATGCATATATGGGTACAGGACGTCACCAACAGTAAACAACATGAAATACGAAAACAAATGAGTTAAATACGCAAATAACGAGAGAAAAAAAGGACAAGTAATATTTAGAATGACCCCTCATCAGTTGTCGGCTGTCTATCTACTCCCCATATGTGTATGTGTCTGTGTGTGTACATACATACATACATACGTCTTCGTCCCAGAGCTCGCAGTGGGAGAAGTCCAAATCGTGGTCCTTTGCTATTCGTAAGACCTGCAGAAGAGAAAGCAGGTCAACCCCCGACACCGAGAGCATCAACGGATGGATGAATGCGCATCCAGGCTCAGCGGTTGCGTAGGAAGTCGGGGACAAGAAACAGGAAGAAAGAGTGAGAGAAAGTTGGGTCAAAAGAGTACGACAGGAGTCGCCACCAGACCCTGCCGGAGCCTCGTGGAGCTTTAGGTGTTTTCACTCAATAAACACACACAACGCTTGGTCTGGGAATCGAAACCGCGAGTCCGCTGCCCTAACCACTGGGCCATTGCGCTTCCCGTGGCTGCTGCTGAAAGGTATGCAATTAGAAAGTAATTCTGAAGAATAATCTTATATGATGCTATATGAATGCAAACTCTGCAATTTAAAGCCACAGTCCGATGCAGAAATTCTTTAAAGAATTCTATTCAAAAAATTTTTGACACAAAAATAATTCTTTCCTCAAAACAACATATTCCTAAATAAAAAAAAAAGCAAAATAACATTCCCAAAAATCAAAGCACACACACACCACTAAAAGCAAACGCCCACACACATAAAAAAAAACATTCCTAAAAACAAAGCTCACACACCCACCCACACACACACACTTCATAAAAAACAAACACGCAAAAAACAACATAATCCCCCTCCCCATAAAAAGAGAATTACATATCACACAAAAAAATCAAACACACACGCACCGCAAAAACCAAGCAAATAAATACACGCACACACACATAATCACAAAGCAGATGAAAAAGGATTCCGTCCAAACTTTCATTTCATTTTGAAATCCACAGCTGACCATATTTTCGATAGAAATGGAATTTGTTAATTGTTAACTCATTAAAATTCTTGCTCACACACACACACACACACACACATCTAAAATACATTAAACACGATGTATACATGCAGCTAATAATTTTCTGAATTAAAAAATAATGCTTTGATACAAAAAAATTTCCTTCCCCAAAACAGCATATCCTTAAAATACACACACAACTGATCATATCCGAGGAGAAACTTGCTATTCAATTCAGAATTCTTTTCATTTCAAAAGAAATGAATATTAAACCCTTGAACTCCGTTTCAAACCCCGGCATAAACAACATATACAAGATGAGATTCGGAGATGAAATTTCACGCATCTTCTCAACTAGGCCCACAATATGAGAACAAACTGTTTCTGAAAATAGAAATATTATATTTCTAAATCTCTCAGAGATATTTATGCAGTAGCAGCACGAGAAAGTGGTAGCATGTTGTCAACTTAATGTGACAGTCCCATGAAAGGGAAGAATGCTACTGTTATTTAGCCCTATAGTTGCAGTTCCATTATCCAAGGAAAGTAGTGTGTAGAAATGGTAGAATTATTTATTGTCCACGGTATGTAAATTCCGATAGGAGTTCATATTTTGTCAATACAATACGTTTTGACGTATTTTGGTATTGTATTAAAGAGAGCTAGACTGGTTGAGGTAAAGTAATTGTGACATAATGTTACTATGTGAACTGAGTTCGATTTTTGGAGCGGGTGGATAGCACGGGGGCCAAGCCTTGGATGGATTTTAAAATTGATGTCAACATCATTTGTGCAATATTGATGGAATATTTTCCACATAACATAAATGATGTAGCGCTCTCGATAGCGTTGGAGAGAATAGAGATTGAGTTTTTTAGTCGACCTCAATAATCAATGCTTCTCATGCCGTCTATCTTTCTTGTTATTGACCCCTGGAGTGCGCGCTTCTACTTTCATAATGAGTTGTTTCGCATGGGGGGGGGCGGACCACAGTGGGCAACAGTATTCAAGGCGAGATCGGGCAAAAGTAGAGTAGAGAAGGATTATGGTGTGGGCATCTTTTGACCGGAAAGTTCTCAGAATTCCGGAGTAGATTTTTGCGACCCAAGTCAATCTTGCTGTTTCCGTGGGAACTTCAGCTTAGATTATCAACAATTACTCCAAGATCTCTGGTGTGGTTTAATGTCACTAGGGAGTCGCCTGAGGGAAGAGTATATGGTAATTTCAGAGTTACCTCTTTTCTAAAGTGGATCAAATCAAGCTTGTCTTCATTTAAAAGCATATTGTTTTTTTCCG
>NC_043013.1:26325522-26345522 GCF_006345805.1 Octopus sinensis
TAATATTCTCTCCATTCAACAACTTTGCTTTGAGCATCTTTCTGATTATTCTCATGTACTCTTTCAATATTTTCTTTCTCGCTTCTCCTTCTATTTTCATATCGTCTTGCAGTGCCCCTACGCACTTGCATCACTCACCCCTACGCACTTGCATCACTCACCCCTACGCACTTGCATCACTCACCCCTACGCTCTTGCATCACTCACCTAATGATCTAATGATATTGCTTAATAGTAGTCTTACACCATCGGTGCTTACCTTCCAGCCTCTCTTAATTATTAACAATGCGCACTTATTTACCCTAGGCAGCATCCCAATATCCTTGTTGAATACTTCTTCCTATTTGGATTAGAGAATCCGGAGCTTTTTCACTTTTTGTGTATAGCTTGTAGTCTTCCATACGATGCAGGTGGTTTATAAATGGAATAAAAGGGAGAGTGAGCCTCCTAGGAATATCCCCTGCGTATTTTTACGCTTCAAACGATTCCTTTGCACATATTAGTTCTATTTCCCATACATTAATTGCTTTTCACAAAAAGCTGCTTATCTTCTCATTGATTTTGAGCGTCCTCAGGTATTCCAAGAAGCAGTAGTGTGGAACATTGCCGTAAGCCTTCTTGTAATCTTTCACACCAACCGTTAAATTCTTTCTTATTCGCACCTCATTTAGTCTTCTACTATAAATATACAGTAGGTCAGCAGTTTTTCTCCTCCTCCTCCTCATTCTTCTTCTCTACATGATTATGTAATTCTCCAGGCTCATGCTGAACATAAACTGTCTTTCACTCACCAGGTAGAACCTAAATGTCTTTGTGTCTTATAGTGGGCCCAGCTACCTTGTGCCACTCGGTGATGATTCTGGGAGTGCAAGAGGAACATTGAGAATACTTCTTTCTCTTTGCCACAGAAGACACGTCCATTTCAGAGGCTTCCGGGTTTTTTCCAACCCAGGAGAAAAGGCCAGCTTTGTTTCACACTTTTTCACATTGCTTACCCCTAAAGAATTACGTTAAGTGTACATGTGTCTGTGGAATACTCAGACACATACTCTTAACGTCCATATGTCTTAAAGTGCATAAATGGAGTCATTCACTTATGTATTAATTCAATGAGTGGACCGGTCTGTTGGGACAACCATTATTGAAATTGACGGAGATTTTTGGGAGTGTAAGCATGTGAGTTTATGTATGTGTTTGTGAGAGAAAGAGAGAGTGTGTACGTATGTGTGTGTGTGAGTAAGAGAGAGAGGGGGGATAGAGAAAGAAAGAAAGTGGATGGGTACATTTGAAGGCTGTACAATTTTGATCAAACATTTTTCAAAAAGATATTTTTTACATTATAGGCTGATTCTCTTTAAATTTTTCACGTAAACGTCATTGCACAATTCAAATTCAAAGTTTTGTACTCTTACACAACACTAAATCATAGGATTTAGTTTCAGTATTGAATGCTAAGCCACTCTAACATGACTTTCTAAAAGTGCTTTTGCTAACAAAGGGTTACTTGACTAAAATTAAGTGATCTTTAAGTCTTTCAAAGAGGTTGGCAGTTCTAAACTTTTCCATATCAAAATAATAATTTAAGAAAACAGGAAAACACAGCATAGAATACATCACTTTTATTTCAGCACCATAGTCAAGATTCCTTGGAGTTCGAAAAATTTTTTTTTTAATATTTAATTTTATCAGACAACCTATAAACAGAAATGTTTTCATTATGTTAAAGCAAAGAGCCATAGAAATATTTTAGAATATATTTGCATCATCATCAACATCATCATCGTTTAACGTCCGCTTTCCATGCTAGCATGGGTTGGATGGTTCAACTGGGGTCTGGGAAGCCAGAAGGCTGCGCCAGGCCCAGTCTGATCTGGCAGTGTTTCTACAGCTGGATGCCCTTCCTAACGCCAACCACTCCGTGAGTGTAGTGGGTGCTTTTTACGTGCCACCTGCACAGATGCCAGACGAGGCTGGCAAACGTCCACGATCGGATGGTGCTTTTTACGTGCCACCGGCACGGGAGCCAGTCGAGGTTGGCAACGGCCACGATCGGATGGTGCTTTTTACGTGCCACCGGCATGAGGCCAGTCGGGGCGGCGCTGGCAACGACCATGTTCGGATGGTTCTCTTACGTACCACTGGCACTGGTATCACAGCTACAATTTCCATTGATGTTGATCGATTTCGATTTCACTTGCCTCAACAGGTTTTCACAAGTAGAGTTTTGTGTCACAAGAAGAAAAAGTATGCATAAGTGGACTGGCTACATCCCAGGTAGAGGCCACGGGTTATGGTCTCACTTGTCCTGCCGGGTCTTCCCACGCACAGCATACTTCCAAAGGTCTCGGTCTCTGGTCATTTCCTCGGTGAGACCTAAAGTTCGAAGGTCGTGCTTCATCACCTCGTCCCAGGTTTTCCTGGGTCTACCTCTTCCACAGGTTCCCTCAACTGCTAGGGTGTGGCACTTGTTCACACAACTATCTTCATCCATTCTCGCCACATGACCATACCAGCGCAAACGTCTCTCTTGCACACCACAACTGATGCTTCTTAGGTCCAACTTTTCTCTCAAGATACTTACACTCTGTTGAGTATGAACACTGACATTACACATCCATCGGAGCATACTGGCTTCATTTCTTTCGAGCTTACGCATATCCTCAGTAGTCACGGCCCATGTTTCACTGCCATGTAGCATGGCTGTTCGTACACATGCGTCATACAGTCTGCTTTTTATTCTGAGCGAGAGGCCTTTTGTCACCAGTAAGAGTTCTCTGAACTTTGCCCAGGCTATTCTTACTCTAGCGGTTACACTTTCAGCACACCCGCCCCCGCTATTGACTTGGTCACCTAGGTAACGGAAACTATCAACAATTTCTAGTTTTTCTCCCTGGAATGCGGCGGAAGTTGGTCTCTACACATTTTCAGTGTTTATTGCTCCTGAGCATCTGCCACATACAAAAACTATCTTCCTAGTTAGCCTTCCTTTGACATTGCTGCACCTCTTATGTATCCATAGCTTACACTTGGTGCATCTTATAGAGTTTCTACCTACGCCTTTTCTACAGATCGAGCAGGGCCATCTACCTGAAGGCGTTTGTGATTTGCCTGCCTTCCTACATATTAGGACTTTGGTTTTGGCTAGGTTGATTTTAAGGCCCTTCGATTCTAATCCTTGTCTCCACACTTGAAACTTTGCCTCTAGTTCTGATAGTGACTCAGCAATTAAAGCAAGGTCACCAGCATATAGGAGCTCCCAGGGGCATCCTATCTTGAATTCCTCCGTTATTGCCTAGAGGACTATGATAAATAGGAGGGGGCTGAGGACTGAACCTTGGTGGACCCCTACGTCTACCCTGAATTCTTCAGTGTACTCGTTGCCAACCCTCACCTTACTTACGGCGTCTCTGTACATGGCTTACACAGCTCTCACTAACCATTCATCTATCCCTAGTTTCCTCATTGACCACCAGATGAGGGATCGGGGGACCCTGTCAAAGGCTTTCTCCATGTCAACGAAAGCCAGGTACAGGGGCTTATCTTTGGCTAGTATTTCTCCTGCAGCTGTCTTACCAGAAATATGGCATCAGTGGTGCTTTTCCCTGGCACGAAACTAAACTGCATCTCATCCAAGCTGACTCTCTCCCTAATAGGTTGGGCTATGACCCTCTCCGTAACTTTCATTACCTGATCCAACAGCTTGATACCTCTGTAATTATTTGTATCTAAAGCGTCGCCTTTACCTTGGTAGCAGTTGACTATTATGGTGCTACACCAGTCATTGGGTATGACTCCTTCGTGTATCACCTGGTTAACTATACGGGTGACTAGGCTATAGCCGACACTACCAGATATTTTGAGCATCTCTGCAGTAATTCCTGATGGGCCTGGGGCTTTCCCTGTCTTCATTTTCTAATTGCCTTAACTACCAAGGAACTGTCAACTCAGATAGCTGGTCCCTTTGTTGGGTCGACATTCGGCAGATTCACTTTATCCCATTCATTTTCTTTATTCAGCAACCTTTCATAGTGGCGTCTCCAAACCTCTCTCTTTGCATCCTCATTTAGTGCATCATGTTAAATAATGACAAAATCTCAACAGAATTATCTCTTGTATAAAAGTTTAGTGACACAAAACTTTGCATTATGTAGAGACAAAAAAAAAACCTGAAAGCAATTTTGAAAGTTTTGTGAAGTTGCTAATATTGTTGGCAAAGTTTGATCTCATGCATCTCAGTAAAATGGAAAAGAACTCTGGAAGAATATCACATTTTTTGCCATTAAATTAATATTTTCTGCTGCTGCTGCTGGCTTCCACTGTTCATCATAAATTGTTACAATATAAGCTAAGAGAGAGTTCATTCCAAGCAGTTGGTGTCCTATCTTTCTATTGAAACAATCACTGGGGAAATGACAATTTAACCCTAGGTCAAACTGGCCTAGGATCAATTACTGCTTGAACATGAACAATACCTTTCATTGTCACAATCACCACAACATATGGCAGGAGACAAGGTCTTCCTTCTTCCCTCACGATAATCTGTCAAAAATGACCAAAACGATTTCAGTTGTTACTATTACAGACTAGTGAACTGCTGGTTACAAAAACATTCATACAAATGCTGTAATTAACAGTTTTACATATGCTGTCAATACATGATACATGACTGTATCTAGTAATGATTCAAATTATTTAAAGTTTTGTAGACTGTCATAAAGAATGTTATACATACTGCAAATACATCATCTGCAGTTTCATCAGAAATTCATTAACATTAGTAATCGACCATTCAAAGCATGATAGGATTCCATCAGTTTTTCTTGAATTTCTTGCTATTCATTTTAGTTTTCTTGTTTAAAATGGAAGAGGAATTGGGGTAATTTTGTGTTTAACCATACAAGTTTCACTTCTATGACAAGAACACATTAGCTGGGATATTTTTCATCAGTAATTTAATACCTGCAGTCACCACTTTTGCTGGGGAATTTTGCAACCTTTCAGTTTATGTATGTATGTATGTATGTATGTATGTATGTATGTATGTATTATGTATGTGTGTGTGTTGTATGTATGTATGTGTGTATGTATGTATGTATGTATGTATGTATGTATGTATGTGTGTGTGTGTGTGTGTGTTGTATGTGGTGTGTGTGTGTGTGTGTGTGTGTGTGTATGTATGTATACACACTTTTCACAAAGCCACTTCAACTTTCTCTACTTCTCCACTCAAAACTAAGTGTCTGTGAAACTAATTGCCTCAGAAGAAAATTAATCCATTTGTTGAAAATACACTCTCTACTACATTACATTTTCATGACCAGCTTTGTAAAACCAAAAACTCAAAACATCTCTATGAAGTTTTTGTACAAAAACTGTCAAAACAATCATAAAAATATGGCCATTGTTGATTGAGACAAATCAAAATTCAAAGCCTACATTATGAAAATCAGCTATGCTACAAAACCAATATATGTCCACACAATCTGCTAGAAATAGTAACCTATTCTCTTCCAAATTACATTTTAGAATCTTAATCCTTTGCCTGTCTAAAGTATTTTCATATGTTTCTCCTAAATGTCCATGCTTGTTTTCAAACTTTTAGCTAACCCTTGTTTCATACGTTCTGAGTAACATAAAGCTTTCTATTCATAAGTCTCAAATTACTCTAATGGTTAAAAAGAAAATTGAAAAATAATGTGTACTGCATATGATGCATGGGTGTTGGGAAAATGTGTATCATATTGATACACTGGACAAGCAAAGGATTAAGCAGATAGGTGGAATAGACATAACTGAAATGTCCTTGACCATACAGCTATGGTGGTCTGAGAATACCAAATAGTTTATACAGCTATGGTGATCTGAGAATACCAAATAGTTTATACAGCTATGGTGATCTGAGAATGCTAAATAATTTATACAGCTATGGTAATCTGAGAATGCTAAATAATTTATACAGCTACGGTGTTCTGAGAATGCTAAATAATTTATACAGCTACAGTGATCTGAGAATACCAAATAATATATACAGCTACAGTGATCTAAGAATGCCAAATAATTTATACAGCTACGGTGTTCTGAGTATAACAAATAATTTATACAGCTATGGTGATCTGAGAATAACAAATAATTTATATAGCTACAGTGCTCTGAGAATAACAAATAATTTATATTTCTCCACAGTTGCATAAGATTTGAAGCAAGATGGTTAAGTGGGTAAGACTTGGTTGAATGTGAATTGTTCATTTGTGTGATAATTGTGATTAATAAGTATAAAAGAAATAGACAGAATAATGTATGTGAAAGTGTGAACTATGGTTATAACATATGCAAAGGTATGATTTATCAGGTACCATACATCAATGGTTCATACAAACAGTTTATGAGTCACTAAATCACTATAAGATCTCCACCCAACCAAAACACAGGCTTATGTAAGCCTGATTTTATACACATCTATAACTGAATAGCTTGAGTATTGCAGGTATGACTGATGAAAGCTGGCCTGCAACTACACCACAATAATAACCATTTTGTCTACCCACATCATATCAACACTTTTATCTACCTATGATATATTCCCCAATGTTTTTTCATTTAACTCAACTAACCTGCAACAACAGAAACTAAATAATTCTCTCCTGTACTATCAAACAGTTTATGAGTCATTAAATCAGTATAAGCTCTCCACCCAACCAAAACATAGGCTTATGTAAGCCTGATTTTATACACATCTGTAACTGAATATTTGTAAAATATAAAAGACTTGTTTTCATATAATTATTGAGGTCAATAAAAATACATATTAAAAAAAGTCAATTGTTAAACCCTCAAACAACAAAATGCAATAGAATGTGTTGTACTTTGGTATTTCCAAATTACTCTTTTACTCTTTTACTTGTTTCAGTCATTTGACTGTGGCCATGTTGGAGCACCACCTTTAGTTGAGCATATCGACCCCAGCACTTATTCTTTGTAAACCTAGTACTTATTCTATCGGTCTCTTTTGCCTAACTGCTAAGTTACGGGGATGTAAACACACCAGCATCGGTTGTCAAGTGATGTGGTGGTGGGGGGGACAAACACAGGCACACAAACACATACACACACACACATACATATATATATATACATATATACGATGAGCTTCTTTCAGTTTCCATCTACCAAATCCACTCACAAAGCTTTGGTTGGCCCGAGGCTATAGTTGAAGACACTTGCCCAAGGTGCTGCTCAGTGGGACTGAACCCAGAACCGTGTGGTTGGTAAGCAAGCTACTTAACACACAGCCACTCCTACGCCTATATTTTTACTATATTAAAACAAGTTTCTTTACCATGTATTATTGACCTCATTAACTAGACAGAAACAAGTTTTTTACTATTTTATATTCTTCTTAGTATGTATATTCTTTTGCCTTTTACATGCTACCAGCACAGGTGCGAGTTATGAAATCCTGGCATCAGCCATGACTACGATCTTACTTGGCTTGACAGGTCTTCTCAAGCACAGCATATTGCCAAAGGTCTCAGTCACTTGTCACTGCCTCTGTGAGGCCCAAAATTCGAAGGGTGCATTTTACATGCTCCTTACTGGTATATATATATATATATATATATATGTATGTGTGTAAATCAACCTTTGAATGTATATATATATATATATATATATATATATATCTCTGTGTGTGTGTGTGTGTGTGTGTAAATCAACCTTTGAATGTTGGGCTTCACAGAGGCAAAGTTCCTTTCAAGTGTTGGGCTCACGGAGGTGAGGTGACCGAGTTCTTTTTGAGCAAGCCTCACAGAGGTGATGTGGCTGAGTTCCTTTGAAGCATTGGCCTACATGGGGGCAAAGTGGCCAAGCACCTTTCAAGCGGCAATAACCAAGACCTTTGGTATTATGTCGTGCTTGGGAAGAAGACCCATCAAACCGAACAAAATCAGTTATGACAGATACCAGTGTCATGCAAATGGCACCCTTTATACTCTCGGAGTGGTTGGCATTAAGAAGGACATCCAGCTATAGAAAACCATGCTAAATCAGACTGGATCCTGGTGCAACCTTCAGCACACCAGCCCAGTCAAACCGTCCAACCCATACCAGCATGGACAATGGACGTTAAATGATGATGATGATGATATATATATATATATATATATACATACATACATAGATACACATATATATTCACATACATGTACATATATGTATACACACACACACACACACACACACACACACACACACACACACACACACACACACACACATGCGTACAGTCACCATACATATGTATGTATATTTCAAATCTTTGGCTCTAACTTAAACTTTAGTCTGTTAAGCTAGAAAGAACTTCCAAATTCTGTTCTTGGACATCCTGTGTTTCCGTGTTATATTAACTTTTGAATCTTCAATTGACCATTTCATGAAACCCACATTTTCTCTGATCTTTCTAGTCTGAAAGTTTTATTACAACCATAAACATATCTATCAACAGCATTATTTTCTTACCTTTACCATCACAACCACTACTAGTGTCAAGAAAGACACCAACATCACTACTACCATCATCCAAACAACAACAACAACAGCAGCAGCAGCAACACAGTATATAAGCAAATAGTGATAATATAATAAAACATATTATAAGTTTAATTTTAAATCTATTTATTTAAAAGATGATGGGCCTCTCCTACAGATATAAGGTTTTCTTCAATGCTGTCGTTCTCTTCAACTTGGTCTAACCTGCAAAATAACAAAACACTAAGTTATCTATCAGTTAGAAAATGGTAAGATAAAAATAAATGCATATTGAAAAAAGAGATTGCGACCTCGATGTTGGATTAAAATTGACCTTAAGGTGTAGAGGCTTTATTGGGTAAATCTGTTTGATTTTTTAAAATTTTACATGATCTGAGTTCAAACCGGTGAAAACCTTTGGAGAATAAAAATGTGGCTGCTCTCTGTACTATAATCATTTTCATTTATCTGTGATAGATGTTTATATCCATCCATTCGTTTGCTCTAACATGTTTTTCGTCCATGTTAAGATTAAATGAATACATTCAAGAAGCATGAATTTTCGTACATCAGACAAAAATTGTAGCAGCATCTTCTCAGCTCTTTATGGTCCTGACTTGGTAAACACCCACAAAATTATTAGCCATCACACTAATAACCACCTTGAGCACCATCTTGAGCTTCATGTGTCTAACACACGAGGGCATGTCTACAAAGTCAGAAAACAACACAGCTTCCATGACCTACAAGAACATTTTTTTCACACTCAGAGTTGCTGAAGCATGGAACAAACTACCTGCACCAGTTATTAGTTGCCGATACATTGCATCCTTTATATCCTCCATGCTTCCTGGAATTTGCCAGCACTACACTTCATATCCAACATTCTCTATAAGCATGCACACTTGTATATCATGATTGATGCACTGTTCACTTTCATGACTTTTGAACATAATTCTATGTATTGTACATGCACCTTTGATAAGCTGTAGTGCACCTGAGCACTATACACAATAATTTCATTATTATTATTAGACGTAGGAGTGGCTGTGTGGTAAGTAGCTTGCTTACCAACCACATGGTTCCGGGATCAGTCCCACTGCATGGCACCTTGGGCAAGTGTCTTCTACTATAACCTTGAGCCAACCAAAGCCTTATGAGTGGATTTGGTTGACGGAAACTGAAAGAAGCCTGTCAAGCTGCAGTGGTGTGCTGCCAGACACGTTAGCACGCCAGGCAAAATGTTTAGCAGTATTTCCTCTGCTGCTATGTTCTGAGTTCAAATTCCGCTGAGGTCGACTTTGCCTTTCATCCTTTCAGGGCCATTAAATTAAGTACCAGTTACACACTGGGGTTGATGTAATCGACTTAATCCATTTGTCTGTCCTTGTTTGTCCCCTCTATGTTTAGCCCCCTGTGGGCAATAAAGAAATAAGGAAACTGAAAGAAGCCTGTCATATATATGTTTATATATATATATGTATGTATACGTGTGTATATGTTTGTGTGTCTGTGTTAGTCCCCACAACATCGCTTGACAACCAATGCTGTTGTGTTTACATCCCCGTAACTTAGTGGTTCGGCAAAAGAGACCGATAGAATAAATACTAGGCTTACAAAGAATAAATCCTGGGGCGATTTGCTCGACTAAAGGCAGTGCTCCAGCACGGCCACAGTCAAATGACTGAAACAAGTAAAAGAGTAAAAAAAAAAGAGTATTATGTTCAAATCTTACCAAGATCAACTTTGCTTTTCAACTTTTCAGGATCAATAAAATAAAGTACCACTGGAGTACTGAGATTGATGTAACTGACTAAACCCACCACCTCTTTAAAATTGCTGGCCTTGTGTCAATATTTGAAACCATTGAAATAGCGAGCTGCCAGGATTGTAAACATATTAAACAAAACACTTAGTGATATTTCATTCAGCTTTTTATGTTTTGAGTTCAAATGCCACCTATGGTCAACATTGTCTTTCATCCTTTCCAGGTCAATAAAATATGTACCACTTGAGCACTGGAGTTGATGCAAATAGCTTGCCTGTCTCCTCAAAATTGCTGGCCTTCTGCCAAAATTAGAAAGAATTATTGAGGCATTGTTTTACAGCTGGATGCCTTCCCTGTCCCTAATGCTTTCCTGTTTTTCAAGTAATCAAGCTTTCATTATACACATCTTCAAAGGGGAAAAATGAGTATACAGTATGTTGACAGAAGAGACATCATCATATGTTGTTCATATGTGGGTTAAACAATCCTTCTTTTTAAGGTTGTATTCTACTGCCAGATGTCCTTTCTCATGCCAGCCCTTCTTTTCAACTAAGCTACTCCATACAGTTCTCACTTGCGCTTGCCGAGTCTTTTCAAGAACAGCTTATTTCCTGAGGTCCCGGTCACTTGTCATTGCCTCGGTGAGGCCCAATGTTTGAAGGTCATGCTTCACCACCTCATCCCAGGTCTTCCTGGGTCTACCTCTTCCACATGTTCCCTCAACTGCTAGGGTGTGGCACTTTTTCACACAGCTATCCACATCCATTCTTGCCACATGATCATATCAATGCAGTCGTCTCTCTTGCACACCACATCTGATGCTTCTTAGGTCCAAACTTTCTCTCAAGGCACTAACACTGTGATGAGTATGCACACTGACATTACACATCCATTGGAGCATGCTGGCTTCATTCCTTGCGAGCTTACGCATGTCCTCAGCAGTCATGGCCCATGTTTCACTGCCATGTAGCATGGCTGTTTGTACACATGCGTCGTACAGTCTACGCTTTACTCTGAGTGAGAGGCCCTTTGTCACCAGTAGAGGTAAGAGCTTTCTGAACTTAGCCTAGGCTATTCTTATTCTAGCAGCTACACTTTTAGTGCACCCTCCCCTGCTACTGATGTGCTCGGCTGCACATCGCACAACTGAGCCTGCAGAAGTTGAATGAATTGAGCTACAAAACTCTGCCTCATTGGCTATACTCAGCAGACGTCTCACCTACCAACTACCACTTTTTCAAGCATCTGAACAACTTCTTGTGTGAGAAGTGCTTCAAAAACCAAGACAATGCCAAACATGCTTTCAATGGCTTCATCACCACCAGAACACAGGATTTTTATGATACTGGCATAAATAAACTTGTTTCGCATTGGCAAAAGTTTGTTAATTCTGATGGTGTTTACTTCGATTAATAAAGTTTTGTTTGAGCTGAGATATGTGCACCTGAATTTAAAGGTTAAAAACTGCAAGAACTTTCTTGACAACCTAACATATGTATATATGTATGTGTTTGTATATGTTTGTGTGTTTGTGTTTGTTCCCCCAACATCGCTTGACAACTGATGCTGGTATGTTTATGTCCCATTAACCTAGCAGTTCAGCAAAAGAGAGCGGTAAAATAAGTATTAGGCGTACAAAGAATAAGTCGTGGGGTCGATTTGCTCGACTAAAGGTGGTCCTCCAGCATGGCTGCAATCAAAATTATTGAAGCAAATAAAAGAATATATATATATATATATATATATATATATATATGTATATGTATCTATGTATTATGTGGATATATATAATATATATAATATATATATATATATATTATATATATATATATATATATATATATAGATGTATATGTATCTATGTATTATGTATATTATATATATATATATATATTATATATATATATATATATATAATAAATATTAATTAGAGACAAAACCACTATTTTGCAAAACAAACAAGGAAGACTTAATCAATACATAAAATTTTTTAATAAAAAGTAATGTACCTTTGCACCCCAGAATTACTCTTAAAGACCATAAAGATAATTTTTATTCAGACCCTAAAGTTAGATTAATTTGCCCATGTAAATCTGACCTAGGTAAATTAAGTAAATTTATTTTAGATAAATATATCGATAAGTTAAATAAACTTAATTATTTAAAATTATGGTTTAGTAATAACAATACATTGAAATGGTTTGATAATATTAAAGATAAAAATCGTTATAAATTTATTCAAATAGATATAGATAATTATTATTCTTCTAATGAAATTGTGTTTAATAAAGCGCTTATTTTCGCAATGAATAAAGTGGGTATGTCACGTGAAGAAGTTAATGTAATTAAAATGGCTAGGAAATCGCTCATTAAATATAAAAATAAATTATGGGCTAGGAATGATACCAGAGATTGTTTTGATAAACCTATGGGAGCACCAGATTCTGCACAGGCTACTGATTTAGTAGCTATTTTTCTTTTATCTGAACTCCAATTAGAAAATCTTAAGATAGAGGGTGGCTTATATAGAGACGATCTTCTACTAGTTACAAAGAATTGTACTAATAGGAATCTAGAAGTATATAAGAAAAAACTATATAGTTTCTTTAAAAGATATGGTTTAAGTATTACTATATATAAGGAGAATTATAATGTTAATTATTTAGATGTTAATTTTAATCTAATTACTGGTAAAACACAACCATATCATAAACTTAATGAGAACCTTAAATATATAAATGTTAATAGTAATCACCCATTTTCTATTAAAAAATCGTTGATTAATAATATAAGTAAACGTATTTCATTACTCTCTTATGATATAGAGATTTTTAATAAACATGCTAATTATTATAATGAGGCCCTTAGAGGGGCAGGTTATAATAGGAATATTAAATTTTATAATATTAGTGATAAAGATTTAAATGATAATTTTCGAGATACTTCTAATAATAATTATAATTTTGTTAGGTTTAGTGGTAAAAATAATAGATATTATAAAAATAATAATAAAAATGATAAAAATAAAAATAAGAATAAAAATAATAATAATAATAATACAAATAAGAATAATAAAAATAAAAAAAATTTAATAATAATTATAATAATTATATTGATAAATTAATAATATTAATAATTCCTTAAATGCTGTACATAGATATAATTCTGATAATAATTTTAATGAAATAAAGAATTATAAATATATTATAATAATGACAATAATAATAAGGTTAATATGAATAAAATTTGGTTAATAGTTCCTTATGGAGATCAAGTAAAACGAATATTATCAAAGAGATTTTAGATGTTATAGAACTATTTATTAGAGATAATCGTAAATATAGAAACATTTTCTCTAGTAATAATTTTGGAGTAGGTTATTCTACCACTAATAATGTAGGTAACATTATTTCTTCATTTAATAAATTTAAACTGAATAATTTTATAAAAGAAATTATTTGATAATAATATTAATAATGATAAGACTTATATTAATTGTACTTGTAGAGATAAATCTAATTGTATATTAAATAATAATTGTGATATTAACGGTGTAGTGTATAAATGTATAGTTACATTACATGATAATAAACTTTAAGAATAATAATTACCCAAAAGCGGTTTATATAGGGTCTACTTCCTCAAAAATAAAATTAAGAATCGCACAACATATGAATTCTTTTAAAAATAAAAACTTAATCAACTCAACTGGACTTAGTAAGTACATTTGGAGTCTTAAATCACAAAATATTAATTATAGTTTAATTTAGGAAATAATTTGTAAAACTAAATCATATACTATAGGAGCTAATTGTTGTTATTTATGCTCTAATGAGTTTAAAGAAATTATTTATAAGTATGATAATTTACTTAATACAGGTGAAGAGCGCAAAATAAAATGCAGACATAGGTTACTTTACCTATATAATAAGTTTCATGATAAATAACAATAATAGTTCCCTATTAAAGGTTACTTTAGTTTAATTTAGTTTAGAGTATTATATATATTTAGTTATGTAGTCTAGGCTTTAATTATAGTTAATCTTGAATTGATATTTCTTTGTTTTAATTAGTTCATTTTTAATGTATATTAATATATAACAGTTTATGGTACGTTAAAACTTTAATAATTTATATTAGATTTATTTTATTTTCTTTAATTATTTTTTTATTTTATTTTATTATGTATTTTTATTATGTATATGTTATATGTATATTGGAGGATATATTCTTATGGATGATTGGGTGTATTTAGTGGTGTATATATTGAGTTTTGTATGTATGTGTGCGCGTGTATAAGTGCATGTGTAGATGTGGGAGTGCATGGTGCTATGTAAAAGTGTGTGCTTGTGTATGCACTTGTATACATGCATGATTGATGTGCGTGAGATTGCACCCATTTTAGGGATGTATATGTTTATTTGTCTGTATGGGTGTGGGAGTGAATTTTTGGTGTATATATCGAGGTTTATACGTATGTATAGGTATGTGTGAGTGGTGGGTATTTGTATATATCGTGGGTGTGTGGTTTACGTGTGTGTATTTGTGTTTGAATGTATAGGTTAGGGGGATTGCTATATAGGTTTGTTATAGTGTTTAGTAAAGGGAGGTTTTATCATTATATGTATTTATGAGTTTTAGTTTATCATGGTAGTTTTATTAAGAATTTGTAGTAATTTATGTCTATTTATGATGTTTGTTATTTTATTACATTATTCCATTCATAATTTTTAAGTAATGTTAGTTTACCACCTGAATATAATTTTTAATTCCATTTATTCCATTCATAATTTTAAATGACGTTCGTTTCCATAGCGCTATGTATGAGCCTCAATATGTACACCGGTGATTTGCTTCCACATCCGTGCGGATGGGTGAGCGTATGCATTCTTGAGGGTGGGTGCGGTCTCGCGCGCATCAGTCGTGTATGTGTGCAATTGCGTACACGGGAGTGATGTGTGATCGACTTGAACGTGCGGAGTTTGCTACGAATTGTTGGTGGACCATCGTGATGAGTGGGGCCCATATACGTGTAGTGATGGGGCTCCCTTTGCCATGCCCGATTGTACCTGTGTGGCGGTCTCCATGTGTACATTCGCGCACGGGTATACATGCGTGGGGCACACGCGCACGGCATGTGGTTTGTTGGTGATTTGTGGTAGGTTCTGTATATTTGGGTTGATTATGTATTGTTCTTGTGTGTGCAATTGTATACATGCATGATTGGTGTGCGTGGGATTGCGCCCATTTTTGGGGATGTATGTGTTTATTTGTCCGTGTGGGGTGGGAGTGGGTTTTTGGTGTACATATTGAGGTTTATACGTATTTATAGGTATGTGTGAGTGAGGTGGGTATTTGTATATGTGGGTGTGTGGTTTACGTGTGTGTATTTGTGTGTGAATGTATAGGTTAGGGGGATTGCTATATAGGTATGTTATAGAGTTTAGTAAAGGGAGGTTTTATCATTTATGTATTTATGAGTCTTAGTTTATCATGGTAGTTTTATTAAAGAATTCGTAGTAATTTATGTCTATTTATGATGTTTGTTATTTTATTACATTATTCCATTCATAATTTTTAAGTAATGTTCGTTTACCACGTGAATATAATTTTTAATTCCATTTATTCCATTTCTCCATTCATAATTTTAAATGACGTTTGTTTCCAGAGCGCGAATACTTTTTATACATATGTTAGGTTCCTATGGTAACGTAATTTTGTTTGACGTTTTTAAAGGCTTAGAGTTTAATTTCACTTCATAATTTGAAACTGACTTGAAAGTATGTATATTTTTTCTCCTTATGTTATCTTGTTACTTATGATATTCTGGTTACTTATGAAGTATTTTATATATCGTATTATGTGTAGTAATGTTGTTTTTCTTTTGAGTGTTTATGTATGTGTGAATGTGTGTGTGTGTGCGTATTTTAGTTGTATAATTTATTTATCTGTATGAGTGTGGGTGTGAAAATATTGTTGTATATATCGAGTTTAGTAAGTATGTATATGTATATGTGAGGGGGTATACGTATATGTTGTGTGTGTGTGTTTTACGTATGTATATTTGTGTGTGAATGTGTATATGGGTTTGCTATATAGGTGTAATTGTGTATGGTAGGGGGAGAGCGTATTGTTGTGTATGTCGGGTTTGGTACGTATGTATATGGGTGTGTGGGGGGGTGTACGTATGTGTTGTGTGTGTGTGTTTTGCGTATGTGTGTTTGTGTGTGGATGTATATATGGAGATTGCTATGTGGGTGTAATTGTGTATGGTGGGGGGAGTTTTGTCATTGTATGTGTGTGGGTTTCATTTGTCATGGTGGTTTGTTGGTGATTTGTGGTAGGTTCTGTATATTTGGGTTGATTATGTATTGTTCTTGTGTGTGCAATTGTATACATGCATGATTGGTGTGCGTGGGATTGCGCCCATTTTTGGGGATGTATGTGTTTATTTGTCGGTGTGGGGTGGGAGTGGGTTTTTGGTGTATATATTGAGGTTTATACGTATGTATAGGTATGTGTGAGTGAGGTGGGTATTTGTATATGTCGTGGGTGTGTGGTTTACGTGTGTGTATTTGTGTGTGAATGTATAGGTTAGGGGGATTGCTATATAGGTATGTTATAGAGTTTAGTAAAGGGAGGTTTTATCATTATATGTATTTATGGTATGTATTTAGATATGGTTATATATAATTAGTTATATGTGTATGGGTGTATATATAGTTTATTTTTATTTTGTTTTGTTTTGTTTTATATTTAATTGTTGATAGGTTTATTTTAGTTTATATATTGATTATATATGGATTATATATAGGTTATATATAGATTATATATTTATATTTTTTCATTAATACTTTAATTATTTTAAAATTATTTTTTATACTTATATTTTAAAATATTGATATTTTAGATCGGAAATCCACCTGAAGATTGTCGATCAAGACATGAAACAATTGTAGTGGCAGTTTTTTTACTTTTTATTAAAATTTTATGTATTGATTAAGTCTTTCCGTGTTTGTTTTGCAAAATAGTGGTTTTGTCTCTAATTAATATTATATAATATTTTACTATAAAATTGGATTTAATCCTAAATCTGATTTTTTCCCTGTAAATTTGGATTTATTCCCTAATATTATTATTATATATATATATATATATATATTATATATATATATATAATATATATATATATATATATATATACGTATATAATTATGATTGTTAACTTAAATATGTTAATATTCTATACAAACTGTCTGGTTATCCCATTCGTTTGCCAAATATTCTTGATAAAGTCTTCTGCATAGTGTCCATGATGGAATTTTAAGATTTCTTCAAAGGATAAATCACTCTGGAAAAACAGTCTAAATGTGGGATCCATGGTCAGTTCTTTTTCTTTGAAACAACTGTTGATATGGAAGAGAGATGAATAATTGATGATAGAGTAAAAATACAATTACATGTGTGTTTATGTTTTTATTACATTATGTTATAATGTATGTGTGTTTCATGCACGTATACACTCACACGCACATGCACCTACATACATGTGTGTGTGTGTATGTATGTATGTATGTATGTATGTATGTATGTATGCATGTATGTATATTTGTATGCACGCTGTAAAGTGGGTGGTATTAGGAAGGGCATCCAGCCATAAAAACCATACTAAAACAAACAGTGGAAATTGGTGTGGTCCTCTGGTTTCCCAGAGGACCATCCAACCTATTCCAGTATCAAAGACAGATGTTAAATAATGATGATGATGATGATGATATATATATATATATATATACATGAATCATCTAAGAGACCATAAGTCAAGGAAAAGATGCACTCACATATCTGTCAGTAGAGTGGGTATATTATCCGGTCCTTGTTTGTCCCCTCTATGTTTAGCCCCTTGTGGGCAATAAAGAAATATATATATATAAAATGGGACAAGATCGCAAAACATCCAGACAGTTAGGTGGTATAAGAAAGGGACCACAAAACATCCAGATAGACAATACAAAGAAAATGGGTCATTCGGAGTTTTCTTTCCTCAGTTGAGTTCCAAATTATCTTTGCAATTTTGGCTGGTTATACTTGAGATTGCTCCAATCTGGCCAGCCCCAAGGAAAAACTAAGCTTAGAGCATTAGATTTCTTGGAAGAAAGCAGCAAATGTATACAAAAACGAGGATGAAAAAATACAGAGAAAGTTACACAAATACAAATAACAGGACATAACGACAGGTGTCTTTTGACTAAGGATGAATTAAATTAAGCTGGCATATGTGGAAGTAAAGCCTTACAGCAGGGATACAAGATTTCACAGGTACAGGGAAGAATATAGATGTTGCGTGGACAACGGCCAATCATCATCATCATCATCATCACAGTTTAACATCTGTTTTCTATGCTAGCATGGATTAGACACTCTGGTTCGTTTCTATGGCTGGATGCCCTTCCTTATCCCGACCACTTTACTGTGTGTATTGAGTGCTTATTTAAATGCGATGAATCGCGTTTCAAACTCAGTGATTTTTCAGTCCTCAGAAAGTTTATAGAGAATGTGGAACCCAAGCACCCATAAAATCTTTAGTTTTTAAGATTCTATATCATACAGAGAGTATTCTCTTTCATATCCTATTCTAGAATATACGAATATATGGACAAATTCTACATCATATATTGAATACTGTGTTCTTTATACTGTAATACACCCTGAATGATAAATTTTCAATTTTGTCATTCATGTTCCTTTAGTACATGGTACAAGGTATATTCTTGAAGTTTTGAGACTTTTTCAGGAGAGACATTTATTAATTTCAAAGAGATTCAAAGCTCTAATCTCCTTTAAGGTAGGATCCACTGATTTTGATGCACTTATTGTAGTAATCCAGCCATACAATTAAGGCCCCCATGGAAGTCTTTCAGACTGAAAGGGTTCGGGATCCTTTTCACAGCCTCTTTTGTCTTCACACACTCACACACACACACACACACACACACACACACACACCACATGCACATGCACACATGCACACACACACAGAAATACACTAATACAGATAGAGAGAGAGTGAGAGGGGAGCATTACAATTTATTAATTGAGTATGACTGTCATAGGCACCTTCTCTCTCCTCATATACGTAAAGAGAAACACATGCACATACATAAACACAGAGACAGACAGACAGACAGAGGAAGAAAGAGAGAGAGAGAGAGAGATTATGATTTATTAATTGAACATGATTGACACAAGCATTTCCATCTCCTCAGACACATAAAGAGAAACATGACCACAGACATAAACAAAGGGACGATGGAGAGAGAAAAAGGAGAGAAAGAGGGAATGAGAGGAACACTAAAATGTCTGATGTGAAATAAGTTGTCATTGAGTCAACAATGCCAAACAGGCAGCACCAGACTGGCTGTGCCATAACGTCACATACTCCATCCAGTGCTACTCAACAGGGGAACGGAAGGAATTGTCTTGCTATCTACTCTGTTGGGAAAATGGAGGTTTATTGCTGAGAATAATGAAATTTTCATCATAGTTCACAAAACATGAATTAAAGATGATATCATTTTATCATATGATAATATCAGTTGTATTATTTGAAATAATTTAAGCGTCACTCCTTACCTTTCGGCAAAGGCACACAATCGTGATATACGTCTCATGACAACCCATAGATTAAACCTGTTTAACAAACAGCAAT